>NC_059228.1:20647489-20802489 GCF_020615455.1 Coregonus clupeaformis
CTTTTAACATAAGTATTTGTTTCAGCTGCTATTTTCAGTGTCTCCCTCCCTCCCTCCCTATCCTTGGATATCACGATTCCATTTACCTCCCTCTGAGAGAGCCTTAGAGGGAGAGACAGGAGGAGGAAGTGCTATCTACTAATATGGTAAGTCAGGGTGTACTTCCTGTCCTCTACCCTCCCCTCTCTAGGGTACTTTCTGGGTGAGCTCTGGGAAGCAGAAGGGATTTGCCCTTGTTTACATAGAAAGACAGGAAAAGAGGGAGGGAGAGGGAATAGGGGATTTGACGTGTGTCCTTTTATATGTCAGAGAGAGACCAACACTGACAGAGAGGATCGTTTACTTCTCCTGGAAGGTTAGATACAGAAGCCCACCTCTTCTCCTCTCTGCCTCCATCCCTTCATGTATTATTTTTTTATTTAACCTTCATTTAACTAGGCAAGTCAGTTAAGAACAAATTCTTATTTACAATTCCGTGGCGCATTGACCACGCGGCGGAAGAAAGCATTATTTTGGGTCTTGCTGGGTTGGCAGATTATTTATTTTTTACTTGGTCACCTGACACAATGGTACCTTGCTCTTCCTGTCCCACTCCCTGTTCTGTGTGCCGTGTGCTCTGTGTGGTGCTGCCTGCCTGGGACAGAGATAATTGACGGCTCAGGTTTCACTCCTGAACTGCAGAGCGAGAGAGGGAAACATGGCTGTGGAAGAGGCAGCAGACTTCCTGACAATAGTAAGTGTTCCATGGAATTTTCTCAATACATTTTGGAATCACTACTGCCTTGTGAGGAGTTATGAAGGGGGGTTGTGGCGAGGAATTTAGTATGGTGTTTTGATTTGATTTGATATCCTGGACTGTGAAGAGCTCAGAGGTCATCAGTCCCTGTAGTATAGACTAGCGGTGCAGCGGTAGTGGATGGAGGATGGTTACGGGACACAAACATGTCTGTATCTGTGTTGGAGATGCTGGTTCTCCTATTACAGAGGACATCTTGGTTTTCTGGCATCAGGGCATAAGGGAAATATCCTGGTGACAATATGTGTTTTGTAATTTACAGTGTGTGTTTGCACTAGAGCGAACTATCTAAAGGATGCTCTTTGTCAGGGATCCAGTGCACAGCAGCTGACCTTGACAGGTAATGTGATAAGGGAAAATCAGATGAGCAGCATAGAGCGTCCTGCTGCTTGCACAGGGGATTTCCCAAGGCTTTTTTGGGATCGCTGGAATTTGGTGGATAATCTCTCCACACTGATAATTGTCCTCTGATCTGCTATAAGTGCGTGCGTGCGTGCGTGCGTGTGTGTGTGTGTGTGTGTGTGTGTGTGTGTGTGTGTACGTACACACATACCATTGTAGCACTGACCTGGGGAGAACTTCCTTCCCAGTCTTAACATTTATATACACTGAACAAAAATATAAACGCAACTTGTAAAGTGTTGGTCCTATGTTTCATGAGCTGAAATAAAAGATCCCAGAAATGTTCCATACACACAAAAAGCTTATGTCTCTCAAATGTTGTGCAAAATTCATTTCCATCCCTGTTAGTGAGCATTTCTCATTTGCCAAGATAATCCATCCACCTGACAGGTGTGGCATATCCAGAAGCTGATGTAACAGCATTATCATTACACAGGTGCACCTTGTGCTGGGGACAATAAAAGACCACTCTAAAATGTGCAGTTTTATCACACAACACAATGCCACAGATGTCTCAAGTTTTGAGGGAGTTTTGAGGGATCATGCTGACTGCAGGAATGTCTACCAAAGCTGTTGCCAGATAAATTTATGTTAATTTCTCTATCATAAGCTGCCTCCAATGTAATTTGAGAGAATTTGGCAGTACGTCCAACCGGCCTCAAAACCGCAGACCACGTGTATGGCGTTGTGTGGGCGAGCGGTTTGCGGATGTCAACGTTGTGAACGGAGTGCCTCATGGTGGCTGTAGGGTTATGGTTTTTGCAGGCATAAGCTACGGACAACGAACACAATTGCATTTTATCGATGGCAATTTGAATGCACAGAAATACCGTGACGAGATCCTGAGGCTCATTGTGAGGCCCATTTTTTTTAAAGGTATCTGTGACCAACAGATGCATATCTGTATTCCTAGTCATGTGAAATCCATAGATTAGGGCCTAATGAATTTATTTCAATTGACCGATTTCAGTAAAATCTTTGCAATTGTTGCATGTTGCGTTTATATTTTTGTTCACAATGTAGATCTATACTGCACATGGACAATGATGTGTAGCATAGCTATTTAGATTAATGTAATTGATGGAAGCTCACACACAAAACTGCATGCCATCCTCTGCATGAAGGGCACTAGACTGATATAACATGTGGCATAGTCACTTACAGTGGGGGAAAAAAGTATTTAGTCAGCCACCAATTGTGCGAGTTCTCCCACTTAAAAAGATGAGAGAGGCCTGTAATTTTCATCATAGGTACACGTCAACTATGACAGACAAAATGAGAAAAAAAATCCAGAAAATCACATTGTAGGATTTTTAATGAATTTATTTGCAAATTATGGTGGAAAATAAGTATTTGGTCAATAACAAAAGTTTCTCAATACTTTGTTATATACCCTTTGTTGGCAATGACACAGGTCAAACGTCTTCTGTAAGTCTTCACAAGGTTTTCACACACTGTTGCTGGTATTTTGGCCCATTCCTCCATGCAGATCTCCTCTAGAGCGGTGATGTTTTGGGGCTGTCGCTGGGCAACACGGACTTTCAACTCCCCTTCAAAGATTTTCTATGGGGTTGAGATC
This sequence comes from Coregonus clupeaformis, assembly GCF_020615455.1. Classification (NCBI taxonomy): domain Eukaryota; kingdom Metazoa; phylum Chordata; class Actinopteri; order Salmoniformes; family Salmonidae; genus Coregonus; species Coregonus clupeaformis. The sequence continues at coordinate 20,650,267 of NC_059228.1, forward strand.
TGGAGACTGGCTAGGCCACTCCAGGACCTTGAAATGCTTCTTACGAAGCCACTCCTTCGTTGCCGGGCGGTGTGTTTGGGATCATTGTCATGCTGAAAGACCCAGCCACGTTTCATCTTCAATGCCCTTGCTGATGGAAGGAGGTTTTCACTCAAAATCTCACGATACATGGCCCCATTCATTCTTTCCTTTAACGGATCAGTCGTCCTGGTCCCTTTGCAGAAGAACAGCCCCAAAGCATGATGTTTCCACCCCCATGCTTCACAGTAGGTATGGTGTTCTTTGGATGCAACTCAGCATTCTTTGTCCTCCAAACACGACGAGTTGAGTTTTTACCAAAAAGTTCTATTTTGGTTTCATCTGACCATATGACATTCTCCCAATCCTCTTCTGGATCATCCAAATGCACTCTAGCAATCTTCAGACGGGCCTGGACATGTACTGGCTTAAGCAGGGGGACACGTCTGGCACTGCAGGATTTGAGTCCCTGGCGGCGTAGTGTGTTACTGATGGTAGGCTTTGTTACTTTGGTCCCAGCTCTCTGCAGGTCATTCACTAGGTCCCCCCGTGTGGTTCTGGGATTTTTGCTCACCGTTCTTGTGATCATTTTGACCCCACGGGGTGAGATCTTGCGTGGAGCCCCAGATCGAGGGAGATTATCAGTGGTCTTGTATGTCTTCCATTTCCTAATAATTGCTCCCACAGTTGATTTCTTCAAACCAAGCTGCTTACCTATTGCAGATTCAGTCTTCCCAGCCTGGTGCAGGTCTACAATTTTGTTTCTGGTGTCCTTTGACAGCTCTTTGGTCTTGGCCATAGTGGAGTTTGGAGTGTGACTGTTTGAGGTTGTGGACAGGTGTCTTTTATACTGATAACAAGTTCAAACAGGTGCCATTAATACAGGTAACGAGTGGAGGACAGAGGAGCCTCTTAAAGAAGAAGTTACAGGTCTGTGAGAGCCAGAAATCTTGCTTGTTTGTAGGTGACCAAATACTTATTTTCCACCATAATTTGCAAATAAATTCATAAAAAATCCTACAATGTGATTTTCTGGAAAAAAAAATCTAAATTTGTCTGTCAAAGTTGACGTGTACCTATGATGAATATTACAGGCCTCTCTCATCTTTTTAAGTGGGAGAACTTGCACAATTGGTGGCTGACTAAATACTTTTTTCCCCCACTGTAAGTGACTATGCCACATGTTATATCAGTCTAGTGCCCTTCATGCAGAGGATGGCATGCAGTTTTGTGTGTGAGCTTCCATCAATTACATTAATCTAAATAGCTATGCTACACATCATTGTCCATGTGCAGTTTGTGGCTGACACAATTGGTGGCTGACTAAATACTTTTTTCCCCCACTGTATCTCTCATTACACTTGCATCTTTTACACTTCAACATTATACAGGCATAATGATATTCTGTTTTGGCGTTTACAGTTTTTGCCTGGGGTTAACCATTACGTAGCGCCATTAAATGTCTTCGAACAAGACTTATTGGGATTTGTATTGTAATGGTTGTTCAGAATCAGCCAATGTGAGCTAATGAAAACAAATGGAAGTGCTTCCAATCCTGCTGTCAATACATCACCATTATAAGCCATTCACTATTCTAGTATGGGTCCACATCCATCCACACCAACGGGCCTTTAGAAAAACATAATTTGTAATGATTTGCAATGATATCTGTCTCACAGCTCCACAATGCATGCATTAACCTGTCAACCGTGTAGTTTTTCCCCCGTGGAAAGTGCGTGTCTGTGTGGTGGGGCAATGCTCTTTGGCACCGGTGGGTGTTCTGAGCTCATATGGCCCTAGGCTGTGTTTTTGTATTGATGTGGGGCCAGGGATAAATGAGACAATGCAATGGGTTCTGGGCTTCAACTGAGCTAACCAGTAGTCTGGAGCACTGACATCAACGTGTGTGTGTGTGTGTATGTGCAGAATCTGTAAGGTATGGGTCTGTTGATGCGTTGCGGTGCCTCTTTGTGGGTGTGTCTGTGTTTTTGTTCCCTAATACTACCTACGTGTCACATTGACATCATGTCAGTGGGGGATATCGGAGAGAAAATCACTCCACACAAAACAGTAATCCCCGGACTCAATGATGTCATAAGTGAAATCTGGGCCAAACACTAATTCAGCAAAACATCTTTGCAGCTCTACTCTGCCTCGATACAGGAGTGTACACACAGCAGAGCACATTCCTAATAGGCATACTATACATTATGATATCCATTGTCATTTTTACAGCAGCTTAACAGAAAATGTGTCACATGGTTGCCATTGTGTGAGATGCTGTAAGTAGGTAAAGCTGTAATTCAAACTGAATCAGTAAATAAGAACTTTCTCTTTAACAGGGAATCGGAACGACAGAGCCTCCTTTCCTTTGACATCCAGCTCTATCTAACTGTAGATTAATGCAATTCCTTCAGGCTTAGCATACTCTTAAATGGCCTAATTTCTTTGAACTTCTGATCTGCAAAGTTAAATCATATTTTCAAAGCTAATATGTTTCCATCCTCTGAAAGGCTTCATACACAAAGACGATTTTCTGTCTCCGACTGGAATGCGATGGGATGATATTTGAAATGACGGTCACTCGTGTCACTTGTCATTTGCCTGGGATAGAGCGAATGCTTTTAAAAGACTGTTGCCTATATGCCTTTATACACTGAGTATACAAAACATTAGGAACACCTTCCTAATATTGAGTTGCACCCCCTTTTGCCCTCAGAACAGCCTCAATTCGTCGGGGCATGGATTCTACAAAGTGTCAAAAGTCTTCCACAGGGATGATGGCCCATGTTGACTCCAATGCTTCCCACAGTTGTGTCAAGTTGGCTGGATTTCCTTTGGGTGGTGGACCATTCTTGATACACACAGGAAACTGTTGAGAGTGAAAAACCCAGCAGCGTTGCAATTCTTAACACACTCAAACTGGTGCGCCTGGCACCTACTACCATACCTCGTTCAAAGGCACTTCAATATTTTGTCCTGCCCATTCACCCTCTGAATGGCACACATACACAATCCATGTCTCAATTGTCTCAAGGCTTAAAAATCCTTCTTTAACCTGTCTCCTCCCCTTCATCTACACTGATTGAAGTGGATTTAACAAGTGACATCAATAAGGGATCATAGATTTCACCTGGATTTACCTGGTCAGTCTATGTCACGGAAAGAGCAGGTGTTCCTAATGTTTTGTACGGTCTGTGTATATCAGTGGCGGTCGGTGCCGTTTAAGATGAGGGAAGACTATTATAATTTTTTTCTGAGCATGGCCTTATTTCTATTACAGCATATTGGATGACTGTCACTCATATTCCATTCACCCAGCTCAATGTAACATCGATAGGTTTAGGCTACTACATGATACCAACATTTTCCCTATACCTATCATGAGGTTGCTAAAACCTAGCCTATGAACAAAAGTTAACATCGTAGGTGCACAGGTCGAGAGAAAAATTTGAGTAATCAAAGTGACAGACAATGACACATTCAATACCGCCTTGCACACTCTTGCCTGCATCTAGCTGATCTAGGGTGTAACCATTAGTCCAAACAGTTGCAAAGTTTCTATTGGACAAATTCAGGTATGTTTATCCCTGTTTCGTTCTGTTTACTTCCGTTTAAGAAACGTTTTTCAACAGAATCGGCGGAATTAATACACTCCTGATCACCCACACATACAGTTCACTTTCATAGCAGCCACATACAAACAGCATGATCACTTTGCTCATTGTATAATTCCTTCTCGCATCTACGTACTCTCCTCCTCTCACCTTTTCCCTTCGCTTGTGGACATCAGTGCACAACACAACAGCTGTCTGTGACCAGGTGAAAAAAACTTTCCAAGCCAAACCTTCATACCATAACCGCTAACCGCTAAATACAGCCTACATCATTGTCACCATATTAGCTAACGTCATAGTCAACATAGCTACTAGAACTAACGCATTAGTAAACCCGCTACAATCATGCAGTACAGTGTACAGCACGCAGTTTAGCAGTTACACCAGCGATTCCGTTGGCAATAAATTAATACAACTAAAAAGCTTACCTTGACTTGGTAGAGTTCCAGTGTTGGATAGCCGCAGCCAGCTAGCTAATATAGCATCCCTCTCTGTTTGAGCCGGGTGTTTATGTAGGCTAAACTAGCTAGCTGCATTCGTTAGCTAAGTAAGTGAAAGTGAAAAGAAATCTCACTCTCGTTCTCTCTCTCTTGCTTCTACTTCATTTTTGAATAAATTATTTTTTTCTAAACTCTTCAATTACTGGCTGGTCGGATAGGGGTTGCTCCTATCCGGACCTATTTGGCCGGCCAACCCCTATGCGGCCAGATAGGTCCGGATAGGGTCGGCCGGCCGGCCAGGTAGGTCCTGCCAGCCGGCCAGATAGGTAGTCTATGGAAGGGGTTGAGAATCATGAGCCTTCTAGGATTTGTATTGAAGTCAATGTACCCAGAGGAGGACGGACACTATCTGTCCTCCGGCTACACCATGGTGCTACCCTACAGAGTGCTGTTGAGGCTACTGTAGACCTTAATTGCAAAACTGTGTGTTTTAATCAATTATTTTGTGACGTGAATGTAATTAGTATAGTTTTATCTAAAAAGCCTAACTTTAATGTTTCACATTCAAAGAATATATATGAAATTCACTGAGGAGGACCCTTTGCTTCCTCCTCTCAGGAGCCTCTACTGGTGTATACTGTACTATAGTCTGGCCACTAGGGTCACTGAACTCAGTGTGGCTTCATATTCAACGTCTTATCTTGGGAGGCCTCCACTTCAACTTCCTTGAGAGGTTATCCCCTTTAGATACGCTGGAGCAGAATGTTGAAGAGCAACGGGGAATCTGGGAGATTCCCTTATGGTGAATGATAGACAGCAAATCGTCTTCAGGGAAACACTCCACATGATCACTTCATCATTGTCTTGGTGAGAGTGGTGACCGTGGAGAGAGTTTATAGCTTGTGAAATAAATGTCTGACGAAACATAAGTCAGTTAGATAGGCTTTAATGGGCGGGCTCTTCAATTAAAGTTGTACAGGCCTTCAGAGGAGCACTAGCACAGTATCCTGTATACCACCATCCATGATCCTGTACATTTAAAAACTCAAAATTATATTACATTTACATTTACATTTACGTCATTTAGCAGACGCTCTTATCCAGAGCGACTTACAAATTGGTGCATTCACCTTATAGCCAGTGGGATAACCACTTTACAATATGTTTTTTTTTGGGGGGGTAGAAGGATTACTTTATCCATGACGATGTCAGGATTAATGTTTACACGCACGTCTGTGACAGACAGAGTGACCTGAAATGGGTCATTGTAGTTCCCCTGTTGTGTTTTAAATCAAAAACTGTACTTGGCTGAGTCCCTCTGTCTCAGCTCTGTGACACTCAGGGTGCAGTTAGTCTCCTTATCTCCACGGTACTGCACACAACCTTCATACTCCAAGTCTTCAGGCTTCCCCTTGGGATCCACAGTTTTTGACCAGAGAGTCTGTGTGATCGTCTGTCCACTGGGGTATGTGTAAGTGCAAGGCAGGTCCACAGATGACCCGGTTATGGCGCAGATTGTCTTGTTTGTGTATCTCACATCCCAACAGTTATCCAGGACACAAAGTGCAGGAGAACGGAGATCATTTACAGCACAGGAGTAGCTGCCAGCATCCGTAATGCTGAATGGGTCAAGGTAAAGGCTGGTATTTAGGGTCTTTGGGTTGGTTAGTCGTCGTCCGTTCTTGTACCAGATGTAAGTAGGGTTGAATTTGTCACACAGAGTACATTTGGTGCTGCAGGTCAGTGTTACTTTTTGTCCCTCTTTCACAGTGTCTGGATTCTTCCTCACCTTCAGACCTGTGACATAAACAGTTGTTCCATATTCACTGTTCTGCCATCCTGAGTTCTCTGAGTCTAAACTCTAAACTTATACTCAGCGGAGTCACTTGGTCTCAAATCTCTGATCATAAGAGTATGGGAATATTCTGTATAATGAAATTGCATAGGCTACAATAAGTACATTTAGAATGATATGCTTGTCTAGAAAGTAAAAGAAGGGTGGTACTTGAAAATGCATGTCTTGCATTTTGTATGTTGACGTCATGGCTTGACGAGTAAATGAATGTGTCGTTGTCTGACTGTCAACAGCAATGAGACACCGTAACAGATAGAGGCCGCACATGTTTATGTCAGAAGTCTGAGCATCTGACACTGAACAAATACACTATTCTCAGAGATCCTTGACAGTCATTGACAGCATATGCTCATTTAACCACCACACACTGTGCAAAGGTTTGTATGCTTGTGTGTTTACGCAAAGTAAAAGATAAGAATAGACCTACAACACTTATCCTCATGTTTTGGATATGATGGTGTACAGAGCTCAATGTCACTACAAATGATCAAGATAATGTGTTAACTCTATTTGAGAAAATAAGAATTGGCGCAAGGGTGCTAGGGGTAATTTAATGACGTGGTCTGGAGTGGATGGGATAGTTAAATGAGCGAAGGAGTCTCCCAGCTAGCTGAGTCTCGAGAGAAGCAGTATCAACGGTTCACAATGAAGGACAGGGGTTAATTAGTGTTTTAGGCCAAGGAGGAGTTGTCCAAAGCTCTGCACTGGAGAGATAAACCTTTAGAGGCATTCGAACCATAGGATGGAAAGTTCTCATCTGTTTTGATATTAACCCTCCTCAGATTCACATTGAGAATTATTGCCTCTGCTATGTACCAAACAATGCTCTTTAGTTATGCTAATATTCATACTACGGTTTTATTACCAAAATACTTAAATGAGAAGCATTGTGGCATTTGTCCATATGAACCACTAATCTCTTCAAAGACGAAAGCAAAGAAATTACACTGTTCTGTCCTAGGGGCTTGTGTTTGGAAAAGGAAATGGGCATTTATGTATTCTACAGGGGAGATACTAAGATACTACTAGATCTCTGCTAATGTGTTTTATTTCAAGGAAATGAATAGGTTCTCCACTCGCTTGTGGGATTCACACACGCTCTTCTGAAATTGCTCCCACAGTCCACTCTTATTCCCTATCACTGGAGCAATCTGGAAGTATGTCTTGGTCATTTACATTTTGGCTGTTTGTCAAGCCAGCCTTTGCCCATCAGTTATTCCTGGAAAAGTATGTGGGTGGGGAAAAGGTTGTGGCACTCATGTTGTTTGGGTCTGCCAGTTTACTGTAAGTGTCTCTGGAAACGTGCTAAAATTAGAAGGTCTGGGCCTTGGTTAATTCAGGGGAATTTTGTCTCTGAGCCCCTGTTATATCAGTTTATCTCAACTGCATGCTCTGAGGACATGTGTACTGGTGCTGGCTTTTAGAAACCAACTTCATACAGTTACAGCCAGCAAATATGCAGACTCTGCTGTGTGTCTGTCTCTGTCAAGTGTCCTAGACACAAACAGAACAATCTGACGTGAGCCGATAAGACCGATTCACACGCACACAAACAAATACACACACGCACACACTCACACACACATACACACACACACACACACACACTACCAGTCAAAAGTTTGGACACACCTACTCATTCAAGGGTTTTTCTTTATTTATACTATTTTCTACATTGTATAATAATAGTGAAGACATCAAAGCTATGAAATAACACATATGGAATCATGTAGTAACCAAAAAAGTGTTAAACAAATTTTATTTGAGTATCTTCAAATAGCCACCCTTTGCCTTGATGACAGCTTTGCACACTCTTGGCATTCTCTAAACCAGCTTCATGAGGTAGTCATCTGGAATGCATTTCAATTAACAGGTGTGCCTTCTTAAAAGTTAATTTGTGGAATTTATTTCCTTCTTAATGCGTTTGAGCAATTCAGTTGTGTTGTGACAGGGTGGGTGGGTGGGGGGGGGGACCAAGTCCATATTATGGCAAGAACAGCTCAAATAAGCAAAGAGAAACAACAGTCCATCATTACTTTAAGACATGAAGGTCAGTCAATACGGAACATTTCAAGAACTTTGAACGTTTCTTCAAGTGCAGTCGCAAAAACCATAAAGCGCTATGATGAAACTGGCTCTCATGAGGACCGCCACAGGAATGGGAAACCCAGAGTTACCTCTGCTGCAGAGGATAAGTTCATTAGTTACCAGCCTCAGAAATTGCAGCCCAAATAAATGCTTCACAGAGTTCAAGTCACAGACACATCTCAACATCAACTATTCAGAGGAGACTGTGTGAATCAGGCCTTCATGGTCGAATTGCTGAAAAGACACCACTACTAAAGGACGCCAATAAGAAGAAAAGACTTGCTTGGGCCAAGAAACATGAGCAATGGACATTAGACCGGTGGAAGTTTGTCCAAATTAGAGATTTTTGGTTCCAACCGCCGTGGCTTTGTGAGACGCGGTGTGGGTGAACGGATGATCTCCGCATGTGTATTTCCCACCGTAAAGCATGGAGGTGTTATGGTGTGGGGGTGCTTTGCTGGTGACACTGTCTGTGATTTATTTAGAATTCAAGGCACACTGGCTACCACAGCATTCTGCAGCAATACGCCAACCCATCTGGTTTGGGCTTAGTGGGACTATCATTTGTTTTTCAACAGGACAATAACCCAACACACCTCCAGGCTGTGTAAGGGCTATTTTACCAAGAAGGAGAGTGATGGAGTGCTGCATCGGATGACCTGGCCTCAACAATCCCCCGACCTCAACCCAATTGAGATGGTTTGGGATGAGTCGGACAGCAGAGTGAAGGAAAAGCAGCCAACAAGTGCTCAGCATATGTGGGAGCTCCTTCAAGACTGTTGGAAAAGCATTCCAGGTGAAGCTGGTTGAGAGAATGCCAAGAGTCTGCAAAGATGTCATCAAGGCAAAGGGTGGCTATTTGAAGAATCTCAAATATAAAATATATTTTGATTTGTTTAACACTTTTTGGGTTACTACATGGTTACTACATGTTATTTCATGGTTTTGATATCTTCACTATTATTCTACAATGTAGAAAATTGTAAAAAATTAAGAAAAATCCTGGAATGAGTAAGTGTGTCCAAACTTTTGACTGGTACTGTACATACATACGCATGCACTGACACACACACACACACACACGCACACACACACATGCATGCACACACAATTGTGACACTGAGACTCCAATTTTTCACTTTAAAATGTATGTCAAACAAAAACGAATTATTGCAAATTTAAACAAACCATACAACTCACAATAGCTACAATGCACAATAGCTAATAAAAAAAAATTCCACATAACTTTTTACAAAAACACAAACCTTCATTCTGTTACCAAACTTTGCAACTGAACTGTTCTTCAAGTAAATGTGTTTTTGTAAAATGCTCTATGGAAATTGTTAAAAGTAGTCCTTGTGCATAGAGTTGTATTGTTCGTTTAACTTTGCAGTCATTGGTTTTTGTTTGACATACATTTTTTAAGTGAGAAATCTGAGTCTCAGAGACTCAGGGAATTGCCCTGAGAGTATGGTCTTCTGAGTGTGTGTCTCTTGTCTGTACCAGAAAGAGAGAAGTGTCTGTGGTGACAATCAGGACCACCCACCATTGTCTTGACTCTGGAGTCATGGGATATTTGTGTTTGACGCTCCTGGTATCACAACGTCCTGGTATCGGATATGAAGAAAGGATGACGTAGAATAACAGATTTTATTGGGATAAAAGCTCAATTTGTTTTGCTGGATCTTTGGAATGTCTGTGTTATTTTTGTATACCGATACAGTATTTTACAATACAGTTGAAATGTAGCTATAGTTCTACAGAAGGCAAAGGACCTTTGAGAAAGACATGGCTGGTACAGTATCTCTTTCTGTGTGTGAGTGTTTACGTGTGTGTGTGAGAGAGTGTTTATCGCTGTGACTACTGAGAACGTGAACCGGTGCTTTCGTTCTAGCCCTCTGATGTTGAGCAGTAGGAAAATATACTGTATGTACACTACAGTATGTGGCCTGTAGTTGACCTATCTCTCTCTCTATCTCCTTAGTCGGACAGCAATGCCAGTTACCTGCGAGCAGCGCGGGCTGGGAACCTGGAGAAGGCCCTGGACTACCTCAAGTCTGGGGTAGAAATCAATATCTGCAACCAGGTGGGTTGCTCTTTATCCAATGTCTGCTGTTCAATTCATTCACATTTTGTACACAATATGATACTGTTAGCTGCACTCTTAGGAAAAAAAGGTTATATCGAGAACCTAAAGAGGTTCTTCGGCTGTCCCCATAGGAGAGCCCTTTGTAGAACTGGGTAGAACCCTTTTGGTTCCAGGCAGAACCCTTTTGGGTTCCGTGTAGAACCCTTTTCACAGAGGGTTCTACCTGGAAACAAAAAGGGTTCTACCTGGAACCAAGAAGGTTTATACCTGAAACCCAAAAGGGTTCTCCTATGGCGACAGCCAAAGAACCCTTTTGGAACCCTTTTTTCTAAGAGTGTATCTGTCAATGTAACTGAAACTATTTGCATTAAATACATTTAATCCTGTGGCTGTGTGATAAATGTGTAACATTTAAATCAAGTCCACAACATGAATCAGTCATTTTAATGGTCTTGAAAGTCTAAGTGATCTCACACCATATGCACAATCAGTCTCTCTTTCAGAGAATGTAAGCTGGGTGCCATAGATGTATTTAAATACTTTCTTTTATTTAATTCAGAATGGGTTGAATGCTCTTCATCTGGCCTCTAAGGAGGGTCATGTGGAGGTGGTGGCTGAGCTGCTGAAGCTAGAAGCCAATGTGGACGCTGCGACCAAGGTGAGTCCCACTCTGCTTCTATCACTGCTTTGTTGCTGTCAGACAACACTTAAGGGGTGATTCAGTGAACTACAAGCATGATGAGTAACCTTTTCCTGAAGACTCGTGGTAGCTCCTAGGGCTGATATTCAGTGAGATATTCAGTGAGATGTGTGGAGGACCCAGGTTCGATACCCAGTCGGTCACAAACACAACATGAGCCTAGCATTGTGGTCACCATCAGTGTGGTCAGCAGCATGTCCATGTTTGTTCATAGAAAGACTTGGAGACTGTAGCTACCATTAGTGTTCTGTGTTCCCTCTCTCCCAATGGAAGCAGACACTAGTTAAGGTGAGGGAAAAAATTATTTTATCCCCTGCTGATTTTGTACGTTTGCCCACTGACAAAGAAATGATCAGTCTATAATTTTAATGGTAAGTTTATTTGAACAGTGAGAGACAGAATAACAACAACAAAAATCCAGAAAAACGCATGTCAAAAATGTTATAAATTGATTTGCATTTTAATGAGGGAAATAAGTATTTGACCTCCTCTCAATCAGAAAGATTTCTGGCTCCCAGGTGTCTTTTATACAGGTAACGAGCTGAGATTAGGAGCACACTCTTAAAGGGAGTGCTCCTAATCTCAGTTTGTTACCTGTATAAAAGACATCTGTCCACAGAAGCAATCAATCAATCAGATTCCAAACTCTCCACCATGGCCAAGATCAAAGAGCTCTCCAAGGATGTCAGGGACAAGATTGTAGACCTACACAAGGCTGGAATGGGCTACAAGACCATCGCCAAGCAGCTTGGTGAGAAGGTGACAACAGTTGGTGCAATTATTCGCAAATGGAAGAAACACAAAATAACTGTCAATCTCCCTCGGCCTGGGGCTCCATGCAAGATCTCACCTCGTGGAGTTGCAATGATCATGAGAACGGTGAGGAATCAGCCCAGAACTACACGGGAGGATCTTGTCAATGATCTCAAGGCAGCTGGGACCATAGTCACCAAGAAAACAATTGGTAACACACTACGCCGTGAAGGACTGAAATCCTGCAGCGCCCGCAAGGTCCCCCTGCTCAAGAAAGCACATATACATGCCCGTCTGAAGTTTGCCAATGAACATCTGAATGATTCAGAGGAGAACTGGGTGAAAGTGTTGTGGTCAGATGAGACCAAAATCGAGCTCTTTGGCATCAACTCAACTCGCCGTGTTTGGAGGAGGAGGAATGCTGCCTATGACCCCAAGAACACCATCCCCACCGTCAAACATGGAGGTGGAAACATTATGCTTTGGGGGTGTTTTTCTGCTAAGGGGACAGGACAACTTCACCGCATCAAAGGGACAATGGACGGGGCCATGTACCGTCAAATCTTGGGTTAGAACCTCCTTCCCTCAGCCAGGGCATTGAAAATGGGTCGTGGATGGGTATTCCAGCATGACAATGACCCAAAACACACGGCCAAGGCAACAAAGGAGTGGCTCAAGAAGAAGCACATTAAGTTCCTGGAGTGGCCTAGCCTGTCTCCAGACCTTAATCCCATGGAAAATCTGTGGAGGGAGCTGAAGGTTCGAGTTGCCAAACGTCAGCCTCGAAACCTTAATGACTTGGAGAAGATCTGCAAAGAGGAGTGGGACAAAATCCCTCCTGAGATGTGTGCAAACCTGGTGGCCAACTACAAGAAACGTCTGACCTCTGTGATTGCCAATAAGGGTTTTGCCGCCAAGTACTAAGTCATGTTTTGCAGAAGGGTCAAATACTTATTTCCCTCATTAAAATGCAAATCAATTTATAACGTTTTTCTGGATTGTTTTGTTGTTATTCTGTCTCTCACTGTTCAAATAAACCTACCATAAAAATTTTAGACTGATCATTTCTTTGTCAGTGGGCAAACGTACAAAATCAGCAGGGGATCAAATACTTTTTCCCTCACTGTATATGTCAATTCTGAGCACTATGAAAAATGCAACACTAAGGAGAGTCTTCAAACTACTCAACATCAAACTCTTCAGCTCTTCAAATAAAACCTCAGCCACCAGTCTAAGTTGCACAGTAAAGGTAATGTTTGGGCGTAGCTGAATGGGCATGATGTCTGTATCTGCACTCCTGCTTTTCTTGTTTTAAATGTTGTAATCAAGACCCCTGTCTTCAACTCATTACTTCTCTACCTAGAGGGGAGGGATATATTTATGTCCTTTCAGTACACACAGCGTATATGCCACTACTGGCGTCACAATGCAAACAATGCACAGGGGGTGCAGCCATGGGGGACACTGGGACGGGTGGGGGAGGGATTAACTGACATGCCTCTCATTCTCCTGTCTAATCCAGAAAGGAAACACCGCTCTTCACATAGCCTCGCTGGCCGGCCAAACGGAAGTGGTGAAAGAGCTGGTGACTAATGGAGCCAATGTCAACGCACAGTCTCAGGTGGGATATCAGGGCTACTATACACACACTCAGGTCATAGATACAGAGCACATCAGAACCCATCATTATGCACACATTCTAATGACAAGGAATCTCCACAGGGTTCACACTGCTGGCCATCCCCTGACGTCAACATTTAGAGGCCCAGTGCAGTCAAAAACACGATTTTCCTGTGTTTTATATATATTTCCACACTATGAGGTTGGAATAATACTGTGAAATTGTGGAAATTATGATAATGCCGTTTTACTGTAAGAGCTGTTTGAAAAGACCGGCTGAAATTTCAGCCTGTTTTTGTGGGATGGAGTTTTGGCCTGCCTGGCAGTCACCAGGCGGTATATGTTTAATAGACCAGTAACAAAGAGCGTTTCAAACCACTCTGCCAATAACAGCTACACTACATGGCCAAAAGTATGTGGACACCCCTTCAAATTAGTGGATTTGGCTAGTTCACCCACACTCGTTGCTGACAGGTGTATAAAATCGAGCACACAACCATTCAATCTCAATAGACAAACATTGGCAGTAGAATGGCCATACTGAAGAGCTCAGTGACTTTCAACGTGGCATCGTCATAGGATGCCACTTTTCCAACAAGTCAGTTCGTCGAATTTCTGACCTGCTAGAGCTGCCCCGGTCAACTGTATGTGCTGTTATTGTGAAGTGGGAACGTCTAGGAGCAACAATGGCTCATCCGCGAAGTGGTAGGCCACACAAGCTCACAGAACAGGACCGCCGAGTGCTGAAGCGCGTTGCGCGTAAAAAATCTTCTGTCCTCGGTTGCAACACTCACTACTGAGTTCCAAACTGCCTCTGGATGCAACGTCAGCACAATAACTGTTCAATGGGAGCTTCATGAAATGGGTTTCCATGGCCGAGCAGCCGCACACAAGCCTAAGATCACCATACGCAATGCCAAGCGTTGGCTGGAGTGGTGTAAAGCTCGCCGCCATTGGATTCTGGAACAGTGGAAACGCGTTCTCTAGAGTGATGAATCACGATTCACCAACTGGCAGTCAGATGAACGAATCTGGGTTTGGGGGATGCCAGGAGAAGGCTACCTGTGCCAACTGTAAAGTTTGGTGGAGGAGGAATAATGGTCTGGAGCTGTTTTTCGTGGTTCGGGCTAGGCCCCTTAGTTCCAGTGAAGGGAAATCTTAACGCTACAGCATACAATGACATTCTACACGATTCTGTGCTTCAAACTTTATGGCAACAGTTTGGGGAAGGCCCATTCCTTTTTCAGCATGACAATGCCCACGTGCACAAGGCGAGGTCCATACAGAAATGGTTTGTCGAGATCGGTGTGGAAGAACTTGATTGGCCTGCACAGAGACCACAACCCCATCAAACACCTTTGGGATGAATTGGAATGCCGACTGCGAGCCAGGCCTAATCGCCCAACACCAGTGCCCGACCTCACTAATGCTCTTGTGGCTGAATGGAAGCAAGTCCCCACAGCAATGTTCCAACATCTAGTGGAAAGCCTTCCCAGAAGAGTGGAGGCAGTTATAGCAGCAAATGGGGGACCAACTCCATATTAATGCCCATTATTTTGAAATGAGATGTTCGACGAGCAGGTGTCCACATATTTTTGGTCATGTAGTGTAGGTTCTTAATTTTTTTAATTCCACCAAACAGTGCTTATTTTCACTACACACAGTTACTATAGAAGTTGTGTAATATACTTTGTATGGTACTGTATAATTCTCTGAGCTGTGGTTTGACAAAGTATGATATATTTTACTCTGTAAGGGATAATCAACGAGGGGCTATGCGTTCTATGGAAAATAATGAACTACATGAAAGGTGTTTTCCATGACGCGCTAGCGGAGTGGAACTAACCTTCCATGGAGTTGCATTATTTTCCAAAGAACGCATAGAGCCCCGAGTTGATTATCCATTTTATACCATGGCTATAGAGTACCATGGCTCTAATGTGTTCATTTGCAGGTAGAAATGTGTTCACCATCCACTGAAGTAGCTAGCAAGTTTACTAGATACAGTAGCTACTGTAGTTGCCTTGGTAACCAAACAAAAATACTTGCTAGTTTAACTAACTAAACCATCAGTCCTAGCTTGCTATTATGAAAATCTAATTCAACCATGCCAATAATGTTTTCAATTCGACTTTTGCTTTCTAAAGCAACTCAAACATAGAACATGTAAGATTGAACTAAAAGCCATTAAATTCTACATTGCTGATAAACTGTACCTTGCATTATAGGGAAATAATGCACGCTTTAGAATGCCCTTCAAGCCAATCAGAAACGAGTATTCAACAATGCCATGTTATAACATTTTATAAACTGGGTGGTTCGAGCCCTGAATGCTGATTGTCTGACAGCTGATTGTCTGTTTCACAAAACATTAATTTTTACTGCTCTAATTACATTGGTAACCAGTTTATAATAGCAATAAGGCACAAGGGGGTTTGTGATATGTGGCCCATATACCACGGCTAAGGGCTGTGTCCAGGCACTCCGCGTTGCGTCGTGCATAAGAACAGTCCTTAGCCGTGGTATATTGGCCATATACCACACCTCCTCGGGCCTTATTGCTTAAATAAAGGCTACTCTGTGTGCTTTATGGTTGATTGTTGCTGTTGTAATGACTTTCTTGTTGGTTCTCTCTTGTAGAATGGCTTCACCCCACTGTACATGGCAGCCCAGGAGAACCATCTTGAGGTGGTTCGCTTCCTCCTGGAACACAACTCCAGCCAGAGTATCGCCACCGAGGTACGTGTGTGTGTCCCCTCCCACCCTGCCTGTAATGTTGTTTACTGCTCTCTCTCTCTCTCCTCTTTCTTCTCTCTCTCTCTCTCTCTCTCTCTCTCTCTCTCTCTCTCTCTCTCTCTCTCTCTCTCTCTCTCGCTCGCGCTCTCGCTCGCGCTCTCTCTCTCTCTCCCCTCTCTCCCCCCTCTCTCTCGCTCGCTCTCTCGCTCTCTCTCCAGCTCTACATGTTTACCTCCATCCTCCCCTTTTCCCTCTCTCTTCATCCCCTCACTCCTCTATTTCCATCTCCCTCTTTCTTTCTATGTTACTACCTCCCTCTCCTTCCCTCCTATCCTCCCTCACTCTCTCTATTGTATACTGCCTCCCTCCCCTTCACTCACTCTCTCCCAATCTGGCTCGGTCTGTCTCTCTCTCTCGCGCTCTTTCTCTCTGTGTCTCTCTCTCTCTTTCTTTATTTCTCTCTCTCTCTCTCTCTCGCTCCCCCCGTGCTGCAGTCAGGGACTTTAGCAGGCAGCACCTCATTGATTGGTAGTGTATAGTAGAGCTGAATGACCTTGAGCAGGCCGGACATAAAGTCCTTTATCCCCGTCAGCCTCTATGGCCCATTTACACTGAGAGCTGCCTGCTGCTGGAGCCAGGAACTGCTGCCTCTAATGAAAATCCACCAGTAAAAACCACTGGTCTGGTCCACTGGTCCAACATGAGAAAAAAACTGACCTTGAGAAAGCAAACGGTCCACACACGCACATTGTAACATGTAAATGATGTATGATTAGGGGAAAGACGTGGGAGAGAAGTGTTCTTTACTGTTATGTAACGTATGCAGTACATACTCCTGCTTGCTGTCATCAGATGTAATGGATATAGTGTGAAATGTATATGTTTGATGTTTGACAAAGTGCACTACATTTAGGCTTGTTGGTGTTAAGAAAGACAAATATTTGGTTAGACTTTGGAATATAGATTTTAGGGCTGTCATAAAAAAATGTAATCGAGTTAATCGCAGGATTTGTTGTGATTAATCACGATTAATCGCAAATTCAGAATTTGCTCAAATTGAACTGTAATTTAAGATTGTTTATACAAAAAGCATTACAATAATATTGACGTCTTAATTTTATCCCAAGTAACTGTTAGTAAAATCAGGTACATTGATAAAGAACTAATTCTTTAACCTCAATGTCAACATATATATATTGGTTTTGCATTTGTGTTTTTTAGCTGTATAGATCATGTATTTTTGATATTTTCATTGTATTTCGAACGCTTTCAGAAAATGTGATTAATCACGATAAAAACATTTTTTGCACCTAAATTACAAAAAGTAAACTCGTGTTAACTGATTAACTCTGACAGCCCATAATATTTCAATTTGCATATGGTTCTATGACGCCATCTATCCGACACTGGTCTAAATGGCATACAGACATCAAAGAGCATAAAAGGCATAACTGTTCCCATAGCGATACCCCAGTGTTCTTGTAACACCTTGTCTTTAGTAATACAGTACTACCCCTATTCCCCTCTAACAGGACGGGTTCACCCCCCTGGCGGTGGCGCTGCAGCAGGGGCATGACCAGGTGGTGTCTCTGCTCCTGGAGAACGACACCAAGGGCAAGGTGCGTCTGCCCGCCCTGCATATCGCCGCCCGCAAGGACGACACCAAGGCTGCAGCGTTACTGCTCCAGAACGACCGCAACGCAGATGTAGAGTCCAAGGTGACCACTACACTACATTCTGCTGATGTTATCTCTCTCCCTTTGCTTCTCTCCTCTGTCTTTCTGGCTCTTTTCTTATATGAGTAGGATCATATGTTTTAATCTCATTTTTTAAAATGTGTTTATTTAATTGTTTTCTTATGTTTTTTTACTTTGAGGTTTTGTGTAGGTGCATATGTAATAATGCATTACATTATTCTCAGTAAGACTATACAGAGAGGAGAGAAGGAAACCTGGATATAAAAAGACATGGCTGATTCTGTACTGTGACCTTAAATCCTGCAGAACAATTGAACCACAACTGACAGTTTGGTTTGGAACTTTGTAACTTTTACTCTTAACATTAACACCAGTTTCTGTATATAGTTGTGTGATTCACAACCTCTCTGGCCAACTAAAGAGCTACTCCAGTAACTCCACCTGTAATCTCTCTGGCCAACTAAAGAGCTACTCCAGTAACTCCACCTGTAATCTCTCTGGCCAACTAAAGAGCTACTCCAGTAACTCCACCTGTAATCTCTCTGGCCAACTAGAGACCTACTCCAGTAACTCCACCTGTAATCTCTCTGGCCAACTAGAGACCTACTCCAGTAACTCCACCTGTAATCTCTCTGGCCAACTAAAGAGCTACTCCAGTAACTCCACCTGTAATCTCTCTGGCCAACTAGAGACCTACTCCAGTAACTCCACCTGTAATCTCTCTGGCCAACTAAAGAGCTACTCCAGTAACTCCACCTGTAATCTCTCTGGCCAACTAGAGACCTACTCCAGTAACTCCACCTGTAATCTCTCTGGCCAACTAGAGAGCTACTCCAGTAACTCCACCTGTAATCTCTCTGGCCAACTAGAGACCTACTCCAGTAACTCCACCTGTAATCTCTCTGGCCAACTAGAGAGCTACTCCAGTAACTCCACCTGTAATCTCTCGGCCCTGGCCAACTAGAGACCTACTCCAGTAACTCCACCTGTAATCTCTCTGGCCAACTAGAGACCTACTCCAGTAACTCCACCTGTAATCTCTCTGGCCAACTAGAGATCTACTCCAGTAACTCCACCTGTAATCTATCTGGCCAACTAGAGACCTACTCCAGTAACTCCACCTGTAATCTCTCTGGCCAACTGGCCAACTAGAGACCTACTCCAGTAACTCCACCTGTAATCTCTCTGGCCAACTAGAGAGCTACTCCAGTAACTTCACCTGTAATCTCTCTGGCCAACTAGAGACCTACTCCAGTAACTCCACCTGTAATCTCTCTGGCCAACTAGAGAGCTACTCCAGTAACTCCACCTGTAATCTCTCTGGCCAACTAGAGACCTACTCCAGTAACTCCACCTGTAATCTCTCTGGCCAACTCAAAGAGACCTACTCCAGTAACTCCACCTGTAATCTCTCTGGCCAACTAGAGAGCTACTCCAGTAACTCCACCTGTAATCTCTCTGGCCAACTAGAGACCTACTCCAGTAACTCCACCTGTAATCTCTCTGGCCAACTAGAGATCTACTCCAGTAACTCCACCTGTAATCTCTCTGGCCAACTAGAGATCTACTCCAGTAACTCCACCTGTAATCTCTCTGGCCAACTGGCCAACTAGAGACCTACTCCAGTAACTCCACCTGTAATCTCTCTGGCCAACTGGCCAACTAGAGACCTACTCCAGTAACTCCACCTGTAATCTCTCTGGCCAACTAAAGATCTACTCCAGTAACTCCACCTGTAATCTCTCTGGCCAACTAGAGACCTACTCCAGTAACTCCACCTGTAATCTCTCTGGCCAACTAGAGACCTACTCCAGTAACTCCACCTGTAATCTCTCTGGCCAACTAGAGACCTACTCCAGTAACTCCACCTGTAATCTCTCTGGCCAACTAGAGACCTACTCCAGTAACTCCACCTGTAATCTCTCCTCGATGTTGTGTGCACACTAACCACCCATTCTCTCCTCTCTTGGCCGGCCTTGTGCCGTCTCCCCTAGATGATGGTGAATAAAACGACAGAGGTATACCTGTACACTGTACAGTACTTATTCTATCCATCGTAGCCTAAAAAAATCCAGAAAATAACCCCCTGTATCATGCACTAGTGTGGTTGCAGCCCCATATCTCCCTTTTTCTTTTGCATTTTCCCCATCTCTTCATTCATGTAGTGTATCTCTTATTACTGTTAGATAGAGATAGCGCTGTAAAAATGCATCATGTCTTAATAATACTGACGTGGACTGTGGATATCTGTAGCTGGAGGCTAGGAGGTTTCCAAGGTGTCTAAGGATTCCATGGGCTCCAAGATAGATATCCTGCCATAACATGGTTAATGATAAATCATGTTATGACATAATACTTACAATACCTAAGTGTTACTGTTTATCAGACTGTATTTTGACTATAATCTGGCCTATTAAGTTTAAGGAACCCAGCCTCCCAGCAGCAGAGAAATGGTCTACTAGTTAGTTTATTAGACTGCATTTATATCTTAACCTCCCCAACCCCCAGCCCCTTAGTGCATGGGACATAAGTTACCTGTGTTAGTGCTGTTTCCAGAGTAAAAACGACAGAAGGACCCCACCACACCAAACGATGGCAGAGGGGACTGCCCTCTCAGAATGCTTGTTTTGGTCGGCATGGCTACCAGGCTGGCTGATGCGGCTAGTATCTTTACTTGGCTTTGTACATGTAGATATTTGAGCCTCAACCACACTGCATGATAGTAGATGCTGAAAGCATTGCAAATCAATAGTTTGTATAGTTGGATTAACTCCTAATGTGTTTTAAATGTAATGGAAACATCTGTGTCGCATGGTGAATGTCAGAGATATTGACACAGTTTATGATTAAAGAAATGTTTAATGCAGAATTATCTCTTATTTGTATGAAACCTTAGAGGTCAAGCTGATTTGTTTATCCTTTTAGAATAGAAATAGAACAGTTTATAACGCTCACAACTTTAGTGGTTTATGTGCAGGAAGCTTTGGTGACCACCTGCTTTGTGCAGGATTATTGGCTTTATCTTAAATCATCTCCCTGATTGGATAGCTTTATCTAGAAGTATCTCCCTGATGTGCCCTTTCCCATTATATTCCTCTTGCTTGGACAGCTGTTTCCCTCTAAGCCATGGTTTCATTAGGAAATCACCAATGAACGAAGTACGTTACATTCACATGTGAAGACGTAACCTATTTATGGTACGTTTGTGCTGTGACACAGCAAGGCCTCTTGGCTGTTGTTGTTGAAATCCTACATAAACTACAGTCTGTAACTGGGGACTTCATGCTACTGTGGCTATCCTTATTGTGTGGTAGTTCATGTGTTATGGTCCAGTATAACACTGTGGTAAGGGTGAAATAATCATGAAAGCTCATGGTATGCCATATGAACGTCAGCATAGGCTACTATTCACATTCTAGTCGGCAGGATCTGTGTTTGGGTTTTGAAAACAGAGTTGCTCTGCCACAGTGAGAAAAGTCATGTGTGATTGTTGATGTGTACAGTAGCAGCCTGTAAACTTACGTGAGTGTAATTTGAGAGAGTGATATCAATCCCGTGGTCGTCTCTGACTCCGGTGTCGTTGTGTTTGTGTGTTCTGCTCTCCTCAGAGCGGCTTCACTCCTCTCCACATCGCTGCTCACTATGGCAACATCAACGTGGCCACGCTTCTGCTGAATCGAGGCGGCGCTGTGGACTTCATGGCCAGGGTAAGGATGCTCCGCCCTCTGCTGGACAGGAGGAGCTACTAACAACAGTCCACTACACTCTATGGAGCAATACCCATACACCACAACCCAAATTACTCACACAATGCTCAGAACCTCCCCACCCCCCTCCCACAGCCTGTACTCATGTCATATTGTGATAGTGTTGTTATCATAACAACACATAACAACGAGTGAAACAACTGACCCAACAACGTTAGAGGTTAGCTTAATGGGTATCAATGACAGCCTGTAATTATATGAAACGGCTGCGTCTGGCTGTAATGTTTGTGTTTCTGTTTGAAGTCGACAGTAATTAATGATTAGCTCCACAGTAAATTACACAAGAGATGGCTTATAAATAATACTCAACAATGGACAGCTTTACTTCCCCTTAGTTAAACACACCACACATACCTTTCAGAATACTTTGAATATCAGTCTGTCAAATTATTGTTTGTTTGTGAAATTATTATGTTTTTGTAACAATAGAAGGCTCGCATCATTCTGTTACTGGATTCAGAAGCTATTTAGTTTTACTCACAGGACAAAGTATTACCATATGGACGACATCCAAATAATATTCACAGTTCTGTACTGTGTGGCTCACTCCTACCTCCTCTCTGTGTTGTAACAGAATGACATCACACCTCTCCATGTGGCATCTAAAAGAGGAAATAGTAACATGGTCAAACTGCTGTTGGACAGAGGCTCCAAAATAGATGCCAAGACCAAGGTGAGTGCCTGCACAGAATTAAATGCAGGTTGGTATTTATTGCGATGACTCATGTACTGGAGGCAGCTCTGCGGAGTGGTCACTAGCCGGCACAGACACAAAGTCATACAATCTGATTTTAAACCTAACCCTACCCTTAACCCTAACCATACAGCTAACCCTAATGCCTAACCCTAACCTTAAATTAAAACCAAAAAGCACATTTTAGTTTCATGAATTTGAACAATATAGCCAATTTTGACTTTGCAGCTGGCCCATCTAGAGGAAATCGCTCAGTTCTGCCTCCAGGGCAAGACTCATGACAATAAACGTCAACCTGCTAATTAAAAACAACACTGTGTATATATGTCTATATGAGTGCCTTCCCTTCTATATGAGGCCTACAGGACTTGTTTTTAGTGGTAGCAGTAGGCATGTTGTCATGTACAGTTGAAGTCGGAAGTTTACATACACTTAGGTTGGAGTCATTAAAACTCGTTTTTCAACCACTCCACAAATTTCTTGTTAATAAACTATAGTTTTGGCAAGTCGGTTAGGACATCTACTTTGTGCATGACACAAGTAATTTTTCCAAAAATTGTTTACAGACAGATTATTTAACTTATAATTCACTGTATTACAATTCCAGTGGGTTAGAAGTTTACATACACTAAGTTGACTGTGCCTTTAAACAGCTTGGAAAATTCCAGAAAATGATGTCATGGCTTTAGAAGCTTCTGATAGGCTAATTTACATAATTGGAGTCAATTGGAGGTGTACCGTGGATGTATTTCAAGGCCTACCTTCAAACGCAGTGCCTCTTTGCTTGACATCATGGGAAAATCAAAAGAAATCAGCCAAGACCTCAGAAAAAAGATTGTAGACCTCCACTAGTCTTGTTCATCCTTGGGAGCAATTTCCAAACGCCTGAAGGTACCACGTTCATCTGTACAAACAATAGTACGCAAGTATAAACACCATGGGACCACGCAGCCGTCATACCGCTCAGGAAGGAGACTCGTTCTGTCTCCTAGAGATGAACGTACTTTGGTGCGAAAAGTGCAGATCAATCCCAGAACAACAGCAAAGGACCTTGTGAAGATGCTGGAGGAAACAGGTACAAAAGTATCTATATCCACAGTAAATGAGTCCTATATCGACATAACCTGAAAGGCTGCTCATCAAGGAAGAAGCCACTGCTCCAAAACCACCATAAAAAAGCCAGACTACGGTTTGTAACTGCACATGGGGACAAAGAACATAACTTTTGGAGAAATATCCTCTGGTCTGATGTAACAAAAATATAATTGTTTGGCCATAATGACCATCGTTATGTTTGGAGGAAAAAGGGGGTAGCTTGCAAGCCGAAGAACACCATCCCAACCGTGAAGCACGGGGGTGGCAGCATCATGCTGTGGGGGTGCTTTGCTGCAGGAGGGACTGGTGCACTTCACAAAATAGATGGCATCATGAGGAAGGAAAATTATGTGGATATATTGAAGCAACATCTCAAGACATCAGTCAGTAAGTTAAAGCTTGGTCGCAAATGGGTCTTCCAAATGGACAATGACCCCAAGCATACTTCCAAAGTTGTGGTAAAATGGCTTAAGGACAACAAAGTCAAGGTATTGGAGTGGCCATCACAAAGCCCTGACCTCAATTCTATAGAATATTTGTGGGCAGAACTGAAAAAGCGTGTGCGAGCAAGGAGGCCTACAAACCTGACTCAGTTACACCAGCTCTGTCAGGAGGAATGGCCCAAAATTCACCCAACTTATTGTGGGAAGCTTGTGGAAGGCTACCCTAACCGATTGACCCAAGTTAAACAATTTAAAGGCAATGCTACCAAATACTAATGGAGTGTATGTAAACTTCTGACCCACTGGGAATGTGATGAAAGAAATAAAAGCTGAAATAAATCATTCTCTCTACTATTATTCTGACATTTCACATTCTTAAAATAAAGTGGTGATCCTAACTGACCTAAGACAGGGAATTGTTACTAGGATTAAATGTCAGGAATTGGGAAAAACTGAGTTTAAATGTATTTGGCTAAGGTGTATGTCAACTTGCGACTTCAACTATATATACCTAACTGCCTAACATGCAGTACTTTGTCATTGATGAAAGATCATGTTATATTTTTTAACTCTGTTCTATTACAGTATGTATGCGTTCACTTAAATATTATCAAGATATGTGTTTTTCTGCATTTCAGTCCATAGTGGGCTGAGTGTTTCGTAAGCTCCCCCACTCTATGGTCTAATTGACCGTGTTGTTGTGTGTAGGATGGGCTGACACCTCTTCACTGTGGAGCGAGGAGCGGTCATGAACAAGTGGTTGAGATTCTGCTGGACCGCGGAGCCCCCATTTTGTCCAAGACAAAGGTAGCACCTGCTCCTATCATTTACTTGGTTACTAAAATGATAGCACTTGCATCTACCTTATTGTAAAACACATGCTCATCCAGGTAACATTTGCAGAGCATTGATCTAAAGTTGTGTTTGCAAATATCTCCTACCACTGATAGAATTGTGATTGTCACAGAACGTTGCTGTGATGTAACATTTTCAACTGCTACAGAACATATACCGTTATGTCTGTAACCCTTTCAGAACGGGCTGTCCCCCCTGCACATGGCCACTCAGGGCGACCACATCAACTGTGTCCAGCTCCTCCTCCAGAACGATGTCCCCGTTGATGATGTCACCAACGACTACCTGACAGCGCTACACGTGGCCGCCCACTGTGGACACTACAAAGTGGCCAAGCTCATAGTGGACAAAAAGGCCAACCCTAATGCTAAAGCACTGGTGAGAAAGAAGGGGTGGAGAGATAGTCAGGGTGTACAAATTCCAAGTTCAAAATGCTATTGTCCATTTTAGTTAGAAATGGACATTTATAAACAGCATAATTAAAAGAGCACCATCATAAGTGTTAGTTAAAAAGCAGCTTTCAGTGCCACATTACGCTGGTCCACATTTCAGTGGTCTCCTTTTGGTTGCTATTTAGCTGTGTAATTTCTGTGGGTACCTTTCATAGCAGCATTTCCATGCACACAGAATCCTGAACCTGCGACCTGAGAGGTGGGAGAGGGTGGGACGGATTTGTCCCGTCATTCTGCTGACTGCTCTTGTTTATTGTTCCGGGAGTTGTGTCTGTTTGTGTCCTCAGCCCCTGGGTGGGGTCGGCAACTGTCCTTTTCTTCAGCCAGGCTCACTTCCTGACTGCAGAGTAACTTCCCCTTTTCATACTGATAAAAGTAATCAGAGCTGTGACAGTGCACGTCCGTCCTTCAGTACTGGACCATTCACAACAACACAGTGGATAGATTCTTAGAGCTCTCATATAGATACTTCAAATGGCTTTGGTTTGATGATCTGCAGAGCTACAGTGTGTGTTTGAGAATGTATGTTTGCGTGCCTGTGTGTATGTGTGTGTGTTTTGAGAGAAAACACTGTCTTGGCACACATCACTAAGTATGTTGTCATGCTTTGTGGTGACTGAAACCATGGGTGTGGTGGCTCTGAGGTTTACTGGCAAGAAGAAACTGTGTGGACAGTTGTAACACTATTGTGGCATAAAACTCAGTTAGGTTTACAATAAGATGTTCCTCTCTCACATGTTTATACTACAGAAAAAATAGGGGTAAAAATAAACTGCTATTTTCCTTAAACTAAGATCTGTGCCAAAATACCTGAGGAGTTGAGTGGTTTCTATTTATAGACTGGGTTTTGTGGTTTTATGTTTATAGAACGGCTTCACCCCGCTTCACATCGCCTGCAAGAAGAACCGTGCCAAAGTGATGGAGCTGCTGCTGAAGCACGGAGCATCGATCCAGGCTGTGACAGAGGTACGCTAGGGTTAGAGGGTTGGGCTGTGCCTGGGGTAACACGCAGGGCGTTAGGGGTAGGAAGGACAGACTGGGCTGGGAACTTCAAAGATCATAGACAGATTAATAATTTGGTTTAGGTACAGCTGTGTGTTTACCTTACTCTAAGACATACTGTAGGTACAGCTGAACACAGGCTATTGATTGTTGACTATCATTGTGATTTTCTTGCAGTCTGGACTCACTCCTATTCACGTGGCAGCCTTCATGGGACATGAGAACATTGTCAACGCACTGACGCATCACGGAGCTTCGCCCAACACCACCAACGTGGTGGGTGTTTCACTACACTCAGCTCTACAGAAATTAAACTCAAAACAATTAGCTAGTCAAAATAGAGGAATACATACCATGCAGGTTACGTGTGTGTGTGTCACGTTGGTTGAATGACGGGACAGACCAAGGCGCAGCGTGATATGCGTACATGTTTATTGAAACTATTAAACACACGACAAAACAACAACCGAAACGAAACGTGAAGTCCAAGATAGCACACACAACATACCTTAACCGGAACAAGATCCCACAACTACACAGTGCCAATAGGCTGCCTAAGTATGGTCCCCAATCAGAGACAACGAGCGACAGCTGCCTCTGATTGGGAACCACACCGGCCAACATAGATCTATACATACTAGAATACAACATAGAACAAGCACAACAAGGAATATACACACCCTGACTCAACATATAAGCGTCCCCTGTGTCAGGGCGTGACAGTGTGTTTGGTTTTACTATCCTTGTGGAGATCAGAAGTCCTCACAAGGATAGTAAAACAAGGAAAATTTGGACAAGTGGGGACCGGTTCCCACAAGGAAAAAGGCTATTTTAGGGGTTAAAGTTAGGGTCAAGGTTAGGTTTAGGGTAAGGGAAAATAGGATTTTGAATGGGAATCAATAGTTTGGTCCCCACAAGGATAGTAAAACAAACGTGTGTGTGTGTGTTCCAGAGGGGCGAGACAGCGCTGCATATGGCAGCCCGGGCGGGTCAGGCGGACGTGGTGCGATACCTGCTGCAGAATGGAGCTAAGGTGGAGACCAAGGCCAAGGTGAGCAGAGGTCAGGGGTCAGGGAGTCCTCCACACACACCTTCGTTGTCTAACTGGGTTGTGAAACAATGTGGTGTCACTTTTTTCAACGTTGTGAAGTGACTGGACAGAGTATAATAGTGTTTGTCTCCCTCCAGGATGACCAGACGGCGCTGCACATCTCCAGCCGGCTGGGGAAGGCCGACATTGTCCAGCAGCTGCTGCAGACTGGGGCTTCTGCCAACGCTGCCACCACGTCAGGCTACACACCTCTCCACCTGGCTGCCCGCGAAGGTCACGAGGACGTAGCTGCCATGCTGCTGGACCAGGGTGCATCGCTCTCAGCCTCCACTAAGGTCAGTGTGATTGAGTTAGGGTCCAACCAGAAAATGAAAAGCCAGCACTCACAAATAAAGAATTACTTAGATGCATTATTAGCAGTTCAGTCATGGTGGTTGTGGTTTAGTCAGTTGATGATCAGCGGAGTCAGGCTAAGGACAGTGTGGATTAAACATTACTACCATTGATTGGAGAACAATAGTCCTTTGAAGCCGCTGTTCCTCACCACTGGTGTTTCTTGTTCATTTCCTAAACCTTATCAGGATGAAAATGACATGGAAGCTAATTTCCTTATGCTTCCACACATGTAATTGAGCTACAGATCTTAATCTTAATTTGACCTATATTGTTACAGCAAAATAATCCCGCAGCAACAGGGTTTGAACAGTTAGTCCGTAATGTTGCTTGATCGGTGGTTAGGCTATTAGCTGACCAAAAGTAGGCTACATGAAAAGTGCAATACTGTTAATATAACCATGTGTTAGTGTGGGTTTTCAGTGAATTTATGTAAATCACAAAGCTCATCATGCGTTGCAGGAAAATTCGCACCAACAAATAGTGATCAAATTAAGACCCTACATCTGTATGATCGTCTTGAAGGTCAAAGAAGAGTGTTTCATAGACTTTGGGGAATTGGTGCGTGTGTGCGTGCGTGCGCATGTATAATGTGGCAGTGTATATTGCCGAGGGATGTCCTTGAAGGTGACACCCTGTCAGAGGAATAGATTAATGAAGGGTAAACCCCACTGTGCCTCAATCTCTCTCGCTCTCTATCTCTCTCTATCTCTCTCTATCTCTCTCACTCTCTATCTCTCTCACTCTCTATATATCTCTCTCTCTCTCTCTCTCTCTCTCTCTCTCTCTCTCTCGCTCTCTATCTCTCTCTCTCTCTCTCTCTCTCTCTCGCTCTCTCGCTCTCTCTCTCTGTTTCTAAAACACAAACTATATATGAGGGGACAGTACCTTAGACAGCTGTCCAGAGAGATGACGTCAAGTCACAGATGTCCAGTTGATTGGCTGTGTTGGTACTGCACAGTACAGTGACTGCAGAGGGCACCAAACCGAACACACAGCCATTTTGTTCCATTTGGCTTTGTTAGTGTATCAACTTGTTTTAACAATAACACCATGGAGGATCCTCTTTGGACCAAGAAGGAGAATACCTTTGGAGATGTTAGAAAATAGACAATGGCATCTGAAGAAAAGTAGGCCATAACGGGACATCAAAATCACATGGCAGTATTGAGCGTGAATTACGACATAAGGACAATTAGGCCAAACGTTGCTGTGTGTGAAATGGGAGTTTTCTGTGGGAGTTCCACATCACTCTGGAAAATATGATATAATGTCTTAAAATACTCTCCTTAACACAGAGGGACTTCGCCAAGATTAACATGATCACATTATGCGCTATCCTTTTATAGATGAGGAATAGGATATAAAAAACAGACCCAGTGACATATTCTCTCAGGGTATCACAACTCACTGAGCAAGACAAACACCTTTTCCACCCACCATACTTTCTTTCACATAGCCATGAAGCTAAAGTGAACGAGACCCTACTCTAAGGTTATTTGACAGTATGCAGTTCCAGTGTCCCGTCCCGTCCTTTCCTGTTATTGAAAGGTTTGCAACGTTGCACAACCTTGCACATCTTGAACAGATAGTGCTGTCAGTTAGTTTAGTGCTGTCCGGGAATCCTTGGGATGGCCCTAACCTAAACCCTAACCTTAACCATAACCCTTACCTATCCCAAACCTTAACCATTTAAAATTTCAACTTGGCTGTCTCAGGTTGATGATGTGTCTCCTGATGTCTTCTACAGAAAGGTTTCAGTCCTCTTCATGTGGCAGCTAAGTATGGGAAGATGGAAGTGGCCAACCTGCTTCTTCAGAAGAGAGCAGCTCCGGATGCAGCTGGAAAGGTGGGATATGTGAAGAGAACAACCCTTGAAATACAATAACATTCGCTTGGCCATAGAATTAGAATTGATTCTAGTTCTATGAGATTGATTGTGATGTTTGAGACCAATATCATTCATTCTAATAGAGTGAGTGAGATAGTAGATCTTCACTCTCCCCTCCACTCCTCTCCCCTCCACTCTCCTCCTCCCTTCCACTGTCCCCACTCCTCCACTCTCCCCTCCACTCTCCCCCTCCCCTCCACTGTACCCACCCCTCCACTCTCCCCTCCACTCCTCTCCCCTCCACTCTCCCTTCCACTCCACTCTCCCCTCCACTCTCCCCCTCCCCTCCACTGTCCCCACCCCTCCACTCTCCCCTCCACTCTCCCTTCCACTCCACTCCACTCCCCCTCCACTCTCCCTTCCACTCCACTCTCCCCTCCACTCTACCCTCCCCTCCTCTCCACTCTCCCCTCTGTTGGAATGGATGTCATACGTCATCCTGTAGGCCTTTGGCCTCCTTTCCTGGTCTCACCCCCGTCCCTCTGAAAAGGAACATAACCCTACTGGAGATAGACTGTAGGAGCTGCAGCTGGACTGAGGCAAATCATGACTTCTCCCAAGACGGCACAGTTAACAGATGTTTTTCCTCCTCTAAAACATTATGGCATGCACTCATTCACCCTCTTCTGAGACACACAGATGCGTACGGACAGACACAAACACACACACACACCATACTTATGAGGAGCTTACTGGGACTAATTATGTGTCAGATCAGTGTCTGTGTCCAGCCATCTGAAAGTGCTTAACGTAATGGCAAGCAGGTATGGTAATGAAGATGGAGGAGACTTTTAAAAAAACATGTTTGTGTTTTAATAGTGCTTGGTGGTGTCACGCTAAAACAAGTCCCCATCTAATGGTGTATCCAAACTGCAGCAAAATAATATGCAGGCTGTCAGGCACACACAATAACATCATTTTGTTTCCAGGGTGACTATGTCACTAGAAATACCTTTTTCTGTTGAGTATATTTATGTTGAAATATTCTGCATTTTGCTAGCTGTGTGGATGCACTGTAGATGGGCTTCATTCAGCTAATTGGTGTCATGCTAAAACTGGTCCCCGTCTGATTGGATTCCATTGGCTTTTCCTCCTGTTCTGCTGTTTATGTTCTGGCTTCCTCCCTGGTGCTTTGGTGTTTGGGCTCCTTCTAACGCGGTGTTGCGGTGTGTGTGTGTTTGTGTGTGTGTTTTAGAGTGGGCTAACTCCACTGCATGTAGCTGCTCACTACGATAATCAGAGAGTGGCTCTACTGCTTCTGGATCAGGGAGCATCTCCCCATGCCGCCGCCAAGGTACTTCACTCAGACACACACACACAGTGTCATACACAGTGTGTGTCACACACACACACACACACACACCATATCAGGCGTAATGAGTAGTACCATACTGGTTTGGGTTTATTGATCTGATTTAAAGCAGGCATAAGGCAGATTTTTTACATTTTGGCCCATAGTACCAGCTGATAAACATTACAGTACCAGCTGATAAACATTACAGTACCAGCTGATAAACATTACAGTACCAGCTGATAAACATTACAGTACCAGCTGATAAACATTACAGTACCAGCTGATAAACATTACAGTACCAGCTGATAAACATTACAGTACCGTGATAAACATTACAGTACCAGCTGATAAACATTACAGTACCAGCTGATAAACATTACAGTACCAGCTGATAAACATTACAGTACCCGCTGATAAACATTACAGTACCCGCTGATAAACATTACAGTACCCGCTGATAAACATTACAGTACCAGCTGATAAACATTACAGTACCCGCTGATAAACATTACAGTACCAGCTGATAACGCAATGATTCATCATTAACTCGTGTCTGTTATACACTGTTTCTTTGTCTCTTGTCCTTGGCCTGTTTGGATTGGCTTAACTCTAAAGACATGTACTTTTTACTGAAGTGTGTGCATCCTGTTACAAACGGAATGTTTTACCCAACGAGGATGAGAGCAGAACAGGAGAGGATAGAAGGGATTTAACTTCCATTGCTGTCTTTCAAAGAGGAACCATGAATACAATGATGTACTGTAGGCTAGCCTAGTACAGTGGGGGAAAAAAGTATTTAGTCAGCCACCAATTGTGCAAGTTCTCCCACTTAAAAAGATGAGAGAGGCCTGTAATTTTCATCATAGGTACACATCAACTATGACAGACAAATTGAGGAAAAGAAAATCCAGAAAATCACATTGTAGGATTTTTAATGAATTTATTTGCAAATTATGGTGGAAAATAAGTATTTGGTCACCTACAAACAAGCAAGATTTCTGGCTGTCACAGACCTGTAACTTCTTATTTAAGAGGCTCCTCTGTCCTCCACTGCTACCTGTATTAATGGCACCTGTTTGAACTTGTTATCAGTATAAAAGACACCTGTCCACAACCTCAAACAGTCACACTCCAAACTCCACTATGGCCAAGACCAAAGAGCTGTCAAAGGACACCAGAAACAAAATTGTAGACCTGCACCAGGCTGGGAAGACTGAATCTGCAATAGGTAAGCAGCTTGGTTTGAAGAAATCAACTGTGGGAGCAATTATTAGGAAATGGAAGACATACAAGACCACTGATAATCTCCCTCGATCTGGGGCTCCACGCAAGATCTCACCCCGTGGGGTCAAAAGACAAAGAACGGTGAGCAAAAATCCCAGAACCACACGGGGGACCTAGTGAATGACCTGCAGAGAGCTGGGACCAAAGTAACAAAGCCTACCATCAGTAACACACTACGCCGCCAGGGACTCAAATCCTGCAGTGCCAGACGTGTCCCCCCTGCTTAAGCCAGTACATGTCCAGGCCCGTCTGAAGTTTGCTACAGTGCATTTGGATGATCCAGAAGAGGATTGGGAGAATGTCATATGGTCAGATGAAACCAAAATAGAACTTTTTGGTAAAAACTCAACTCGTCGTGTTTGGAGGACAAAGAATGCTGAGTTGCATCCAAAGAACACCATACCTACTGTGAAGCATGGGGGGTGGAAACATCATGCTTTGGGGGCTGTTTTTCTGCAAAGGGACCAGGACGACTGATCCGTGTAAAGGAAAGAATGAATGGGGTCATGTATTGTGAGATTTTGAGTGAAAACCTCCTTCCATCAGCAAGGGCATTGAAGATGAAACGTGGCTGGGTCTTTCAGCATGACAATGATCCCAAACACACCGCCAGGGCAACGAAGGAGTGGCCTCGTAAGAAGCATTTCAAGGTCCTGGAGTGGCCTAGCCAGTCTCCAGATCTCAACCCCATAGAAAATCTTTGGAGGGAGTTGAATGTCCGTGTTGCCCAGCGACAGCCCCAAAACATCACTGCTCTAGAGGAGATCTGCATGGAGGAATGGGCCAAAATACCAGCAACAGTGTGTGAAAACCTTGTGAAGACTTAAAGAAAACATTTGACCTGTGTCATTGCCAACAAAGGGTATATAACAAAGTATTGAGAAACTTTTGTTATTGACCAAATACTTATTTTCCACCATAATTTGCAAATAAATTCATAAAAAATCCTACAATGTGATTTTCTGGATTTGTCTTCCTCATTTTGTCTGTCATAGTTGACGTGTACCTATGATGAAAATTACAGGCCTCTCTCATCATTTTAAGTGGGAGAACTTTCACAATTGGTGGCTGACTAAATACTTTTTTTCCCCACTGTATATGTGCTAGTGTGTGATAGGATTCAGTGCTCGTGTGTGATAGGATTCAGTGCTCGTAGTCCCGTGTAGCTCAGTTGGTAGAGCATGGCGCTTGCAACGCCAGGGTTGTGGGTTCGATTCCCACGG
This sequence comes from Coregonus clupeaformis, assembly GCF_020615455.1. Classification (NCBI taxonomy): domain Eukaryota; kingdom Metazoa; phylum Chordata; class Actinopteri; order Salmoniformes; family Salmonidae; genus Coregonus; species Coregonus clupeaformis. The sequence goes on from NC_059228.1 coordinate 20,683,324, forward strand.
GGGACCAGTATGAAAATGTATGCACTCACTAACTGTAAGTCGCTCTGGATAAGAGCGTCTGCTAAATTACTAAAATGTAAAATGTAAATGTGCGGGTGGGTTTGTGCCAGTTGCTGGTTCTAATCACGACTAGGTGACTGCGATGTGCCCAAGAGGCATGTAAGGATAAGATCTGTGTAAATGCTGGTGTGTGATAGGATTCAGTGCTGGTGTGTGATAGGATTCAGTGCTGGTGTGTGATAGGATTCAGTGCTAAGTCGACCGCTTCATACTGCTTGTTTGTCATGACTGTCACAGCCTTCTGTGTTGTCCAATAGAAAAGCATAGTAACTTAGTTACTGCTGTTGTTGAACAGCATAACATTCAGACAAAGCTGTAAATATGCCAGAGTGGACCATGCCCAGTGACTTAGGGTCACCTTGTTGTTGGCTTGCGGTCTCACAGGCCCTGTTGTAGTGTTGGAAATAATGCTCAGGTTGTCCAATCACATCCAATAAAACTGTCTTGGATAAGGAAACATTGAAGCCTTGTAAAATCAATCTCTCTCTCTCTTTCTCTCTCTCCCTCTTCCTGCTCCCCCTTCTATAAATCTGTGTTAGCAGGCTACAGTCGGTGTCTCTTGTCTAAATCTACTCTTTGAGGGCTAGGCTTGGTTAGATGTGGAGATGGAGAGTTATAAGTCACATGACAGGAAACAGTCGATGTCTTTCACAACTGCCTGGCCCTTTGTCTTCAGTCATGACAGACAGACAGACAGACAGACAGACAGACAGACACAGAGAGACGGCGAGATGGAAAACTGGAAAACAGTCGTAGAATATACAAATCTGATGTAATGCATGAAGTCGTACTGTGTCATCAACTTTGTTATGATATGCTTGTTATCAAGGTATGAACGAATATTACAGAGGAATGGGTAATGGCACATTCTCCATGTTCTGGACTCCCTTGCTCTGAGTTACCTTATTTCTTATATGACAGTCGAAGTAGGTGTCAAGAGCTTGTCTCGCTTTTCCACAGCTGCTTACTGCCTCTACCCATGGTCTCAGCTCTGTAGAGATTTCTTAGGAACAGTAATGCATTAAAGCTTTTAAAAAGAATGTGACGAAGGGTTTTGAAGTTAGAAATCCATTTTAATCCCCCAGGATTAATCCCCCTATTACATCTACCGCCCTGCACCCCCAGGACTATTACACCCCCTACCGCCCTGCACCCCCAGGATTTTTACACCACCCCTACCGCCCTGCACCCCCAGGACTATTACACCCCCTACCGCCCTGCACCCCAGGACTTTTACAACCCCTACCGCCCTGCACCCCCAGGACTTTTACACCCCCTACCGCCCTGCATCCCAGGACTATTCATGGAGTTAAAGCCCCCCTGTAGTGTCATACTGCCAGTGGAGCTCCGCTAAAGGTCCTCTCCAGGGAAACCCTTTGGGAATGTTGGGATGGATCCGGCTTTAATACCAAGCCAAATACTCTCTTTCTGCCTGCCTGTGGCTATTGTTGTTTAGTAGTGTGTGTCCAGTGAAGGGAGAAAAGGGTGAAATATGTTGTATCTGTTAACCAAGGCCTTAAGCTAAACCATGCATCTAGCTAAGACTATGGAACGTTTACAGTGTACTGTGTGTTATCATCTCTTTATCTAGAACCCTAATAAGGTCACATACACATACATAATAATAATAAATAATAGAGTAGAGTAGAATAATGTAGAATAGAGTAGAATAGAGTAGAATATAATATAATAAAGTAGAAGAATAGAGTAGAATAGAGTAGAGTAGAATAGAGTAGAGTAGAATAGAATAGAGTAGAGTAGAATAGAGTAGAGTAGAGTAGAATAGAGTAGAATAGAGTAGAGTAGAGTAGAGTAGAATAGAGTAGAATATAGGACACATAGAGTGCTGAATACGTTTCCTCTGTGTCTCTTCCTCTCAGAATGGCTACACACCCCTCCACATAGCTGCCAAGAAGAACCAGATGGACATAGGGACCACCCTACTGGAGTATGGGGCGGACACCAACGCTGTGACCCGCCAGGGCATCAGCCCTGTTCACCTGGCAGCACAGGAGGGCAGTGTGGACCTGGTCTCTCTGCTGCTCACCAAGAACGCCAACATCAACATGGGCAACAAGGTAACACACACTGTGTATACACAGCACAAACGGTTCACTATACTACATCCACATAAACACATACACACACACACAAACACATGCACACACCACAAACACACACTCTCACCTGGCCACACAGGAGGGTTAACTTATGTGGAAATTATATTTTTACAGCTCAACACTCATAGGCCTTAAGACCCGACACCGTCAACACTCAAACACACACTCACACAGAACACTACAGTTCACACGCACAACCACAGACACGTGTTACACACCAGTGGCCAAGCTTTTCCAGAGGCTGATTGAAGCCCACTGATATGAGCCTAGAGGGCCTGTGTCATCCTAGTGAGCACTAGTTGAAGGTAGATGAACACCTCTCTGTATAGCTCCGTCTTTAGCATGGTGGATCAGACCATGGCTGAGTCTCTCATTTTCACTGACGCTTTTCACTGAGTTCAAAAGGAGCCGCAGGATTTACCAAGTCCTTTCAAAACAAACTCCTAGCTAGCTAACTATCCCTGTGACTCTATAAAAACAAGGATGAATAAAGAGCCATTGCTTTGACAAAGCTATAATACCAGCATGGAAAATGAATTCTAAATGTGTGTGTGTGTGTGTGTGTGTGTGCGCGATTGGGCGTATCTCTTTCAGAGCGGTCTCACACCTCTCCACTTAGCGGCGCAGGAGGACAAAGTCAACGTGGCGGAAGTCCTGCTCAACCAGGGGGCGGACGTCGACCCCCAAACAAAGGTGATGGTCATGCTGTTTCTACGGCAACCACAGGGAACAGACCGTACAGACTATCACAGTGAAAGACCGTGGGACAAAGAGATGCCCTTGATTTCAACTCTCCTTGTCAATGATAGACCAGGGGTTATAGATGGTTAATTCATGTGTTTAGAATAGTGCATTAAAGAATAGTGCTAAAGACCCACAACACAATGAAGTTACAGACATAAAGACTTGTATTGACGTTGTGTGTGTATGTGCGTTCGTGCGCGTGTGCGTGTGCGTGCGTGTTTGTGTATCTATTGTTTCCACCATTCTATACACTGGTCGATAAAATGATGAAGGAAAGACACACACACTTGGCTTCAGCACTGTGTTCTCCGGTGTGCCATGAATAAAGGATAGGAAGACACCTGAGTGGCAGGTGTTTGTGTCTGTATGTGCGTCACTACCAGTAACCTCCCTTGCTGGATGCAGCAGACCGCCCATCGTCACCCCCCATAGCAGGCTGCTCACGTTCACTAGACAGGGACACAGACAGAGAGAGACCTGCAGCAGCACAAGGTTACACAGCACAAGGTTACACACTGTGATGTGCTGACAGCACACTGGTTTACAGCCAAGGCTGTTCATCCATTCATATTTTCTATCAGGTGTCTCTATTAGAGAAGTGTTATGAAGTTCTCGTTGTATAATAGGAATTTTGTGTCACACTTGTGTAAAGTTAATGTTAGTTACTTCCTACTCACACAAGGGCTGTGATGTCACAGGATTAGAAGTAACAAGCTCACATCTTGCTTTCTTCCTCTCTATCGTTCCCCCTTACTCTCTCTCTCTGTCCTTTCTTCCTCTCTATCGTTCCCCCTTACTCTCTCTCTCTGTCCTTTCTTCCTCTATCATTCCCCCTTACTCTCTCTCTCTCTGTTCTTTCTTCCTCTCTATCGTTCCCCCTTACTCTCTCTCTCTCTGTCCTTTCTTCCTCTCTATCGTTCTCTCCCCCCCCTCTCTCTCTCTCTCTCGGTCCCTTGCCCTTGGGTTAAACAGATGGGATACACTCCGCTGCATGTGGCTTGTCACTATGGCAACGTCAAGATGGCAGACTTCCTCATACAGAACCAGGCCAGAGTTGATGGCAAAACAAAGGTAAACAACTGAAAGTCTGTCCCATGTGGTGTTCATGTGAGCTGAACTTATTTACCTTTCAGATTGTCAGATTGTGTGTTTTTGGCTGACTCTCCCTAACACTCTCTTTGTTTTGGTACCACTCTCCCTCCCTTTCTCCCTCCCTCCTCCCTCTCACTCACTCACTCCCTTGCTGTCCTCCTGTTTATATTTTCTCCCTTATGTTTTCACTTTGCATTCCCCTCTCTCCTCTCCCGCTCATCCCTCTCTCCATCCCTCCCTCTCTTTCTCTCTGTCTCTGTCTGCAGAACGGCTACACGCCCCTCCACCAGGCGGCGCAGCAGGGCCACACCCACATCATCAACCTGCTGCTGCAGCACGGAGCCTCTGCCAATCAGCTGACCGTGGTGAGTGAGGCATCATGGGAAAACCTGCTGTCTCAGCAGCTCTCTTCCAGAGGCCTCGGTCAGCAGGGTTACACAGAGACACACAGAGCAGCAGAACACATATAATAGTATACTGTATATACATAGTAATGGACACACACAAACACACACTAAAAACACAGACACACACACTAAAAACAGACTTCTACACAGAAACAAACACACACACACACAAATACAGTATCATTGTACATTCACAAAGCACAGAAATACACACCCACACACACAGCACTAATGTGGCCACACTAACAAAGTAAAAACAAACACATATTACAACCTCCTATCATTTACAGCTCCATTTCTTCTCCCCCTCTTCACAGAACGGGAGCACAGCCTTGTCCATCGCCTGTCGCCTTGGTTACATCTCAGTGGTCGACACTCTCAGGCCGGTGACTGATGAGAATCTGACCTCTGTGGTAAGACGCCATGCCATGCATGTCTCTCTGTCTGTCTGTCTGTATATTTAGGTTTCTGTAGGTTTGTTTGTCTCTCTGTTTGCCTGATCCTCTATCTGATTTTATGTGGACCAGTGGGGCCTAGCCACAGTGTTACAGCTTGTCTTTGTCCAGTGAATATTGCTTCTGGCGCTCAATTTGACTGTAAATCATGAAATGGAGAGTCCACTCACCTGGCATGAACACAGGCCTTTATCTCAACCGACACAGCAGCGGTGGAAGACTTGAGTTGTGTTCCATTGCTGTACAGGTTGCAGGTGTTGCTCACAGATTCACACACCCAAACACTAGGCCGGTTACCACACTTGAGACAGCTTGCAATACATAGCGTACTGATCTCTCTGTGTGTGTTATTGTGATACAAAGCAAATGGTCAATTTGCATTCCTAGTGGATGAAAAAACATGCCAATCCAGACTAGTGGTCTGTCTCTATGTACAGTATTTGTTACAGTCATCTGACCATGTGCTTGGAGTTCACTAACCTTGTGTGTTTATCTGTGTGTGGTGATCTAAAAGTACATAGTAAATTAATAAACATTTGTTTATTCCTCTGATGACATGGGGCCGAATCCTAACATGAGGTGTGCACATTGTGTACAACTCAAACCTTGACATCACTGGATGAGATACTGTATGCGTATCTCAAATTAGTACTTGGCCCTGAAACAGTATACAAGAGTAACTGCATGTGATTCCAGGAATGCTGTCTCACATGCTTAACTGTGTGAAAAGCCCAGGTTGAATCTCCTGTTGCTCCTCAAATAGATCTGTCGACGTGTCAGGAGGGATTTAATAATAGTGACACCCGGGGCCAATCAGAGGCCACTGGGTACAGCAGCCTTCATCTGCATTATTCATGTCGGACTCTTTTCTCTTTTATCAACAGACTGCGACAGAAAAACACAAAATGAACATACCCGAGACCATGAACGAGTTTCTGGACATGTCCGACGATGAAGGTATGAGTATAAGTGATGATATGACTGTATCAAAACTTCCCTTATAACCTAAGCCGTGCATTACCCCATAAGCTGGCAGTGAGTTGACCGGTTGGGGTTGACCTGTGTTTTGTGGTTTCAAGGCATGTGATTCATATAGTATGCGTGGCTGCATCTCATATTAGCGAAAGTGTGCCATGTGATGCCTTATTAATATCCAATTTACTGTATGTATTCAAATCACACAGCTAAGGCTAATTTGCCGGAAATTCTCAATGAGGACTGTATTTCAGATGTTGACGAAGGTATTTGCCACATTTTTCTACGCAGTAGTTTTGTTTTTGTTTCACTCTTTTCATGTAACCCCATTCCTTCACCTGCGCCTCACCTGTTGGAAAGCTAACCATCTCGCCATCATTCCTGATACACTGCCTGTCTGCTGTTGCTAGGAGTTTTCCTGCCAATCTGGAACACACTAGCCAGAACACACCTCTTTCTCTCTGCTTCCTACACTGAAATGCAGCTTTCTCTTAGTATCTTGTTTGATCTACGTATCAGTAGTTGATGTCACCAAATGTAAATCAGCAGAGAAAGTAAGCCCCAGACACAAATTACGTTTGTGTTTGAGCTTTTGGACTTTTCTTTTGCTTGCGATAAGATACTGTATGTTTGGTGTGACTTATCCACAGTCATTCTGGTTACACTGCATGTAGCAAAGTTTTTGAGCCCTAGAGCAATTTGTGCTTTGAGGGACAGGCCTTCTTTTTACATTTTTATTATTATTATTATTATTTAACTTTGTTGCCAAAATACCATGCATGGTAGTTACATGGTATTTCAATATCTTGGGTAAAAATACAGTAATAAGTTACTATACATTACTTGTCACTACAGAGTTACAATACTTGTAACTAGTAAAGTGTGTGGGACAAGTGTTGCTACAGGTTACCGATCTCAAGTTGCACTCTTATGCTGGGTGGATGAATACCAATGTATCAGTAGTTGTTAGGAAAACTTAATGTCATTAATTGCTTCCAAAACACTGGGTGACAACTGAAATGCACTGGGGAAAAGTGTAATCTAAGCAAGCCTAAATAGCTTATATTGAGTGATGAAAAATAAATCTTACCAAGCTAAATTATCTAATGTCATTTGCAGTTAATATTGCATTTTTCATCCTAAAAAAGGCATAATACAAGAAATGTATCTATTTTTCAATATATTTTACCTTAATAAGACAATATAAGATATTTAGTCTTGCTTAGATTTGCAGTGCATTTCAGTTGTCACCCAGTGTTTTGGAAGCAATTAACGGACACTACTGTAAAATGGATACATTTGTCCATGAGAGAGGTGTGGAGTTTCTGTGTCAGATGATACTGCTGGACTCAACAAGTTCGACACACTCACCTGGCGACTGATCAGAGTAGCCCCGTGGAGCTCAGTTGGTAGAGCATGGCGCTTGCACCGCCAGGGTTGTGGGTTCATTTCCCTCGGGGGTCAGTATGAAAATGTATGCACTCACTAACTGTAAGTCGCTCTGGATAAGAGCATCTGCTAAATGACAACAAAAAAATACAAAAAAATATAAATAAAAATATATATATAAACACACACTGCAATGTTTACTGCTCTCAGTGTTCAATGCTTTGAAACATTGTAATGGCCTCTCATACAATACTGTAATGCTATAATCAAATTGGTAACAAATAGTTTACCTTATGTCAGCTGTTGAGGTTATCCTCACAGTTTACTACATTGCAAAATGGCCTTAGGTGTAAGATTGACCAAGGCAGGTATGGTGCCATGTGGCTCAGTTGGTAGAGCATGGAGCTTGCAATGCCAGGGTTGTGGGTTCGATTCCCATGGAGGACCAGTACTTAAGAACACAAAAATGTATGCACTCAATACTGTAAATGGCTCTGGATAAGAGCGTCTGCTAAATGATTAAGAAGTGTCTTGCAAAAGTATTCATCCCCCTTGGCGTTTTTCCTATTTTGTTGCATTACAACCTGTAATTTAAATTGATTTTTATTTGGATTTCATTGTAATGGACATACACAAAATAGTCCAAATTGGTGAAGTGAAATGAAAAAACTAACTTGTTTCAAAAAATTCTAGAAAATAAATAACGGAAAAGTGGTGCGTACATATGTATTCACCCCCTTTGCTATGAAGCCCCTAAATAAGATCTGGTGCAACCAATTACCTTCAAAAGTCACATAATTAGTTAAATAAAGTCCACCTGTGTACAATCTAAGTGTCACATGATCTGACACATGATCTCAGTATATATACACCTGTTCTGAAAGGCCCCAGAGTCTGCAACACCACTAAGCAAGGGGCACCACCAAGCAAGCGGCACCATGAAGACCAAGGAGCTCTCCAAACAGGTCAGGGACAAAGTTGTGGAGAAGTACAGATCAGGGTTGGGTTATAAAAAAATATCAGAAACTTTGAACATCCCACGGAGCACCATTAAATCCATTATTAAAAAATGGAAAGAATATGGCACCACAACAAGGGCCGCCCACCAAAACTCACAAACATTAATCAGAGAGGCAACAAAGAGACCAAAGAAAACCCTGAAGGAGCTGCAAAGCTCCACAGCGGAGATTGGAGTATCTGTCCATAGGACCACTTTAAGCCGTACACTCCACAGAGCTGGGCTTTACGGAAAAGTGGCCAGAAAAAAGCCATTGCTTAAAGAAAAAAATAAGCAAACACGTTTGGTGTTCGCCAAAAGGCATGTGGGAGACTCCCCAAACATATGGAAGAAGGTACTCTGGTCAGACGAGACTAAAATTGAGCTATTTGGCCATCAAGGAAAACGCTATGTCTGGCGCAAACCCAACACTTCTCATCACCCCGAGAACACCATCCACACAGTGAAGCATGGTGGTGGCAGCATTATGCTGTGGGGATGTTTTTCATCGGCAGGGATTGGGAAACTGGTCAGAATTGAAGGAATGATGGATGGCTCTAAATACAGGGAAATTCTTGAGGGAAACCTGTTTCAGTCTTCCAGAGATTTGAGACTGGGACGGAGGTTCACCTTCCAGCAGGACAATGACCCTAAGCATACTGCTAAAGCAACACTTGAGTGGTTTAAATGTCTTGGAATGGCCTAGTCAAAGCCCAGACCTCAATCCAATTGAGAATCTGTGGTATGACGTAAAGATTGCTGTACACCAGCGGAACCCATCCAACTTGAAGGAGCTGGAGCAGTTTTTCCTTGAAGAATGGGCAAAAATGGGGGGGGGGTGAATAGTTATGCATGCCCAACTTTTCCGTTTTTTTGTCTTATTTCTTGTTTGTTTCGCACACAAAAAAAAATGTGCATCTTCAAAGTGGTAGGCATGTTGTGTAAATCAAATGATACAAACCCCCCCAAAATCCATTTTAGTTCCAGGTTGTAAGGCAACAAAATGGGAAAAATGCCAAGGGGGGTGAATACTTTCGCAAGCCACTGTAAAATGTATGCTGAAAACCACTCCTCTGGGAATGTGTCATTTGACAGTCTTACTGAAAAATTGCGTTACATCAGACCATGCATTACACCAGTAATCTGTCCACAGTGCGTGCATCTCTGTCTCCTTATGGAGGGAAATCCAATTGGCCATGACAGGTCACTCCTGTCCTGCTGTAGTCAAGAGTGCAGTGGCATGCTGATCCCACTACGCATTCCTTAGATCACCCTGTCTAAAAGAGATCACTAGTAATGATTTTAGCCTAATCCTCCCTAACACCCAAACTACATAAATATGTTGATTTAGAGGAGTAATGGCTTAGTGAGATATATGTAGGCTACTTTCTTTGAGAGACAAAAAGATGCACCAATGATCAGTTTTGGGGGGCAGTTTGGTCCACCCATTTGGAATGCAGCCAGATTTCCACTGTCCACCCCCCCTCCTCAGGAAAAAACCTAGTGGGTTGTCCTTCAGTGACTCTTTTCCCTTCAATCTCCCCAAACTGTTTATCCTGTGACCTAAAATAAGTATTTGTTTACATTCTGGATTAGACTATCAGATTACCGCGCAACAGACGAACCACAAACATTATTCAAACGCGACCTCTCTATCCCTCTGCCACTGTGTTTTCGGTGCCATTCAGCCTGCATTGACGGAGATGCTTTCCGGACTGGTGGACTTTCTCTTCAAATCCAATGAGATGAGCTTTAGCTGAGCCGACTAGAAAAGCAACCTTTTGTCGCGAATTTAAATGGCTTCCACTTTTACTCAGGGATGTGCTCTACCCGGAAAACTCCTCATAGTTTGAACTTTGTTTGCAGCAGGAGACGGAACGGCGGCGGTAGAGGTGCAGACTGCCCCTGCACTAGCAACAACTGCAGCAGTTACAGCAGGCTTTCGGACAGTCCCTGGCTGGAACGACAGACAAACGAGACAGTTCAATTTCGGGTTCTTTCAGCCGCAACTACATGACTGGATGGGATTTTTTTCTGCCTCTCTCGTCTCTCTCTGGATTTATTGGTGGAAGTTAACTGTTCTGCAGATAATTGGAATATAAAGACAAACACGGGAATATAATAAGAGTGGTGACGGACATGGCTGTTTTTCTATGTAAGTCATAAAGGCTATATTTAATGGAGAAGTGCTGTCGAATGGAGGTGATACTGGGAATTGGTGCATAAAGCCATTTCGTACGTAGTCGAATGATTGTAGGCTACAGGGTAGCTGAGGCGGGAGAGAGCCGTGTGTGAGTGAGGGAGAGCGAGCTGGGAGAGGGAGAAGAGAATCGCTTGCTTGCTATGACGTATAGCCTTCAGTACTGCATTGGCTTTGAAAAACATTACTCACCTTTGACGTTCTACGGTCACTGTGTGAAAGGGAGCGTGTTGCAATGTAGCAAAGAGCTGTAGCGACATTGTAGCCCATCTGAGCAAGAGTGCGGCATTATCTGATGTACTAGGACTGCCGGGGGAGGGGCTGCGGTGGAAGAGTGAAGAGTTGCAGGCTGGGGTCGGAATAAGGGGGAAACGGGATACATTGTCGCTGCAAGGATTGCTGATTTTTTTTTCCCGCCTTGATAATCAAGGCGCTCTTGCTGATTTGAGTTCTGCCAGCGTTTAATTACACTCTGCGCTTTTTGGCTTGAGTGTCAATACAAACTGCGTTTGGTTTTACTGGACAGGAGAGCTATGCTGCAAGTAGCTTTTGTCTATCTCCAAGCTAGTGGACTCCATTAGCCTATGAATAGATTGTAACGGATTTATTACCATGTCATTCATTTCAAGTAGCCTAGACCTATGAGTGTTGATGCTGCTATTTAGCTTCACTATAGCCCGATGAGTAGCCTACCAACTGAGCATAGGGCCTAGTACACTGGTCCACTAGTTATCAGAGTGACACTGATAAATTAGCCAAGGCCTGTTATAATGAGGTGGTGGTAAGGTTTTTCTAGGAGTACTGCAACTCTCTTCTTGCCCTGATTGCCTTTGAAGTAATGATGGGGGACTTTTCCACCAGGTGAGGATGCAATGACCGGTGACACTGACAAATATCTAAGGCCCCAGGACCTCAAGGAGCTGGGGGACGACTCTCTCCCGCAGGAGGGCTACATGGGGTTCAGCATAGGAGTCCGCTCAGCAAGGTATGTGACCATATTATGACATGATATGCTCTTGACCGTGATGTCATGTTTGGCATTGCCAGTGCGTTTGTTTATCCTATACACACAGGTTTAAGATGTGCTGATATGTTGATGATACTGTATGGGAGCAGTGAAATTGTAAGAAGTTGTGGTGATCTAAGTGTCCTTCATAGAAACATATGTTATGAAGATGTAATAAAGATGTCATTGGTTCAGCATAACTTCATGATTCAGCAGTTTGAGTATTTTACGGGCCATAAAATGACTATTGATCAATGGCACTGATACCTACATGTATACATATTGCCTTTGGTCAGATATGTATACGTTTTTGCCCACTACAGTATTCAAAGAGAGGATAAGCAGCTGTAGGCTAAGAATTGAGTGCCCAGTGGAAAACTGGCAAGCTTGGTTGAAAATACGTCATCACATTAGATGAGTATTGTCGAACCCACAGCACATCATTGGCCATCTATTGTGGTGCCCCTGACAGCTGGCAAATGCATGGGGATGGTCGACTGACTAAAAACAACAACGGTGTCAGGAAGCAGCACACTATGGGAAAAAAAACTGCCCAAAAACAGAACCACTGTTTTACACATCAAGAAAGAGGAGTTAGATCAGCTTTTAGGCTATAATGGATGGTGTGAGATGTTTATAATGTTTATCACATCATATATGAAGCGTGAACTCATTTCAGCTCTCCCTGGTTTGATGAATCAAGTCCAAGTGTTTGAATAAGGCTGTGTCACGTTTATAATCTCTAGAGAAGCTTTCGGAAGTTCATGTCACCAATTCCCAAAGCCATGTGACAAATGTAGTGATGGCTGCTTAGTCAGTAAAAGCTAGTGATGATGTCTAAATCCAGTACTTTCTCTGATAAGGTATTGCATCTAGAAACTATGTCACCATGTACTATCCTGTATACTGTGCTATGATACATCATGCTCTTATTTGAATCGCAAAGTAAATTGGTTGAATATGTGTGGTGAAAAGATATTGCTGACATGACCCGTGTAGCTCAGTTGGTAGAGCATGGCGTTTGCAACGCCAGGGTTGTGGGTTCGTTTCCCACGGGGGACCAGAAAAAAAATGTATGCACTCACTAACTGTAAGTCGCTCTGGATAAGAGCGTCTGCTAAATGACTAAAATGTAATGACTCTTTGCAGTGCTGGAAATGTTATGCTTTTTTAATTCAGTGAATTATTGTATTGATTGGTTAATGTATGGTGTCGAGCAGCTGCTTTCTTTTCCCCCAACCTTTCTGTTTATGACATCGGCCTTGCATGGTTTGCTCTCGGACTGAGCCACACATTCTAGTCTACACACACACACACACACACACACACACACACACACACACACACACACACACACACACACACACACACACACACACACACACACACACAGACACAGACAGACACAGACACAGACACAGACACAGACACAGACACAGACACAGACACAGACACACACACAGACACGGAGACACGGATACACACACACAGAGACACACACACACACAGACACTATGAGCCCAGGCTTGGAGCATACCCCATGCAAAAGCAGAGCATCAATGTCACATGGAAATAAACCACCTCTCTGCTTGGACGTTTTCAAAATGCTTTGCTCTTCACCACTCTCTTCTACGTTCTTTTCCTTTTTTTATTTCTTGCACTCTCTGTTTCTCACGCTAGCCCTAGGATCAGGTAAGAGCAGAAAGCACATTTCACCAAACATATTTCCCTCCCATGACCCATCCTCTGTGCATTGTGACTCCATGAACCATAGTCAGTCTTTGTGGTATACTTTCTCTGAGTTTATTGGTGACTTCATTTGGGAAACTTATTTTGAGCTCACTAATATGTTTCATCGCCTTATTTTCTCATCAGTCAATATAAACCCCTCATCATTTGCAAATAAACCAAGTAATATTTAACACAAGTTATGAATAGAGTACATGAGAAAATAAATGTGACAGTTTTGTGTTATGCCTTAATAATGGCAGGTGCTTTGCTTAGAGTTGATTAACCCAATTTTTTGTATGGTTCAAGGTGACACCCACCCCTTTATCATTTATCTGAAGGTGCCACTTTATGTAACTTCCAGGGATCAATATGTTTCAGTCCATTTTCAATCAGTATCAATCAAACAGTACTGCGGTATTGCTTACAAAGGGATTGGAGATAATATAATCCTTAAAAATTACCTATAAAATTAACCATTCTGGTATGCAGAGATGGAAACGTCAAGGCCTCAATGGCTTATTGTCTAAAAATCCCGCATTGACCTATCTGACATCCAATGACAGACGCTCGCACACACGCGCACACACACACAAATACTTTACCTTGGATATATATGATGAATGACAGAGTAATGATGGCAGAGCAATCATCCGCACAACCAACTCTTTAAACTGACACAGATAAGCAAATATTAACTTTCTTTCTAGATCAAATAACACTGCTTTATCTTAAAATGTAGGTTATGTGGAGAGAGAGTAAGAGTGAAAGAGAGCTGGTGAGAGAAAGCAGAAAGCATTGAGAGAAATAGGCATGGTAGTGTTCAGAATAGCAAAGAGGGAAGGGGTGAGGGGCAGAGGCAGATTGATCAAAGCCACTGAGAGGCATGAAATGGTACAGAAAGAAGCCGGAAGGAGGGAGTAGGGAGGGAGTGAAGGAAAGGAGAGAAGACTTCAGCTAAGTGCACACGTTAAAATGTAATCGTGATACAACTCTGCACAAATAAAACAAAATGTAATTGAATTGGCGAGAGAAAGCTTGGGGGAGAGGAGGGAAGAGATAAAGAGGTTATAAAGAGGGAGGAAGGAGAGCTGTGAAGAGCAGACAGCAACACAGCGAGAGTAGGCAAAGCAGGTTTGGGATGCCAGATCATTCAGGCCGAGTGGAGTTGCTTAGAAACTTCAGTCTGCAGTGCTGAATAAAGGGCTTCTCTCTGTGCTGAATAGCATGCTGACTCAAACACGCTGAGCTCTGCATTTGTTCTCTCCCTCTCACTACACATACACACACACAGTTCATACACATACGCATGGGCACACATACACAATACAGTGCAGCCCGACACTCGTGACTAGGTTATATACACATTTATTCTGAAAGAACATCTCTACAAGTATGTGTGTATACTCACAAACAGTGTAGGGCTACATTGTTTTAAAGGCCCAGTGCAGTCAAAAACGTGTTTTCCTGTGTTTTATATATATTTCCACACTATGAGGTTGGAATAATACTGTGAACTTGTGAAAATGATGATAATGCCCTTTTAGTGTAAGATCTGTTTGAAAAGACAACCTGAAATTTCTGCCTGTTTCGGTCGGACAGAGTTTTGGCCTGTCTGGTGACCATTCCCAGACATTCCTATCGAAATTCTTGCTTGAGAAATGTATCTTTGCTAACAATATATTTTTGTTACTGTTTGACCATTTTAATTAAAAACAATCACATTAAGGTACTTAATTGTTAACCAGAAATGATTTGATAGTTGGATAAAAATGGCTGCATTGGACCTTTAAAACAAGAGTTTGAGAAAAAGCTGAATGGGAGCAACAGCAGGAAAACATCACAGCACTGCAGAATGCAGTAAGACGGAGAGGACCATCATCCCTGTACCACCCAAACTAACACAGATAAATAAGAACCATTTGGTGGGTGCTTAAATTCATCCTATTTCACACGTGCAAGTGTGTTTTAATACGCATGTGTGATTTTTATATTTTAAAAAACATATTCTTCATATCCCACTCTCCCTGAGACACCCTGAGATAGTGGGGTCACGGGCCAGGGTCTGCCATTATCAACAGCTACCCTGGAACAATTAGGGTTAAGTGCCTTGCTCAATGGCACATCGACAGATTTGTCACCTTGTCGGCTCAGGGATTCGAACTAGCGACATTTCGGTTACTGGCCCAACGCTCTAACAGCTAGGCTGTCTGCCGCCCAACCTGCTGATCCAAGATCTGAGAATTTAAAGACACAGAACTTTGCCCATCCTAAAACTAATTTTTTATTGAATGAGCTACATTACTTTAACTGAATACCAAATAGCAAACTTCAAAGTAGTTTGAGATCATTTTTAGGGACCGTTATAACTAAATCTTTATTTAATAACCATAACGAATCCAGATGTTTAATTATTCAATTGAAATCCTCAAAGTTAGTACCATACTCTATGTAGTGTATAGTTACCACCTTATTGTTTGTTAGTAGATAAAATGTGATTCTTCATCCAGTGTCCTCTCTGAAACATCTAGTCAGTCTCTATTTGACCTCTTACATCCGTGTTCGTGATACAGACACACCTACAACTCCTTTCTCTCTCTCTCTCTCTCTCTCTCTCTCTCTCTCTCTCTCTCTCTCTCTCTCTCTCTCTCTCTCTCTCTCTCTCTCTCTCTCTCTCTCTCTCTCTCTCTCTCTCTCTCTCTCTCTCTCTCTCTCTCTCTCTCTCTCTCTCTCTCTCTCTCTCTCTCTCTCTCTCTCTCTCTCTCTCTCTCTCTCTCTAAAAACTGACTGACCTCACTCTCATTTCCATCTCTGAATAACTCCTACCTATCTATCTATCCCCAGCTGTGGGACTCTAATCTTGCTCTGCACTATATACCGTACATTGTACAGTGCAATTCAGTTCCCTGGAGGTTGCATGTAGTAATGGATTTTTTTTACTTTTCTTTTGGTTTGGGCCTGCTGTTCATTGTCACCCGCTGTGTTGCGTGGTAACATTTAAACACCCCAGCCTCCGCTCCTTCAGTTCGGATAGGTCCAACACCCTCAACCGCAGCTCCTACGCACGAGACAGCATGATGATAGAGGAGATCCTCGCCCCGACCAAGGACACGGTACGTCCTCCTAACATTCCTTTACCCCTTTCTTGTCTCTTTTTCTGTGATCACTCTCTCGGTTTCTCTATGTGTATCTCTTCCGCCTCGCTTCTCCTTGCTCTGTTTCTGGGTATTGCGTGAAACGGTTAAATTTTTTATGTGAACTCTGAGATGGGGTCAATGATGGATTTAGCCTCCCCCTGGATCGTTGTCACAGTTTATTTCCAAGTGCTTATTTTGGGCTTTTTTGTTGGTTTAGTTTATGTTGGGCACTTGTAGTGCTGAGGCCGTGTAGGACATTTTCTGTAAGAGCTGATTCAAACTTCCCTGTAGCCTCTGAAGGTTTCCAGCTGCCTTGGGAAAACCACACTGCAGTGTCCTGATTTGTCCTGTTTTGGGGATCACTATGCAGGATCTAAAACAGGAACTTTAACCTGATGTACTGTAAATAATATTTGCAACTTCACTGACATCATGTTCGACAAACAAATTCCCAGGAAAATATTTTGGGTCAAAGAGGAGACTTGTATTGGAATGCGTGTAAAATCTTGTTTTCTCAAATAGTAAAACATTTGTTTCCTCAACTTGTTTGTAAAATCTGATTAAAGCGATGTGTCCTGTGCTTTTTCCACGGCTTGAGGCATCATAGAACGCTCTGTAGTTTATCTGTTTCATATGATGATCATGTTTCATTCTTGGTGTTTTGTGATGTTTGTGGCACTATCAGATCTACTTATCAGAAATAAGGTTGTCTTTATGAAACCTTAAGAGGCCACTCTTTGCTAAAGACGAAATCTTGTGGTAAAAGCCACTGCAACCTCTTCTCAATGTATGAGTTGTTAGCCAATGACTGCCCACTGGGCACACATTGGTTGAATCAAAGTTGTTTCCACGTCATTTCAATGAAATTGCGTTGAACCAATGTGGAATAGACATTGAATTGATGTCTGTGCCCAGTGGGTAGGGACTGTTTGAAAAATCTCAAGGCTCTTCAAGTCCTATTTGTGGTTTCTCATCTGCTTCTCTTCCCTCTAAAGCTTCAGAGTGTCTGTAAAGACCTTTCCTACTTGGTTGACCCTCTCAATAAGGTATATGATGATGTCAGTAGATAGTTTCCTCGCTCTGCTCACGCTCTATGACCATCTCTCTGGCTCCATTCGTGTTTGTTTGTTTGGGCTCTGAAATTCTCATTCCATTCATTGGTCCTCATTTCAGTGAGGTAAATAGTTATTTATTTTCCCATGCGACTTCTGGTCACTGTAAATTCCCATGATTCATTTTTATACAAACAAATTATTGTTTCAGTTGGACATTTGCAACTTTTTGTGGTTAAAATGGTTAATCATATTCAGCATGTTCCATTGAAGCGATATTGAATGTTTTAGATGACAAAAACATGTTTCTGTGAGACTGTATGAGTCTTGTTAGATCACTTGTCTGTAGGGGTAAGGGATCATATTCTCTTATTGTGTGTTAGGAATGTAGACGGTCACAACAGGTATCACCTCTTCTGTCTGTCTGTAGATCAGTGAGTGTCACCATCAGGTTAGGTCGTATACCATTGACCCTCCTCCTGTATGTGCTCTTCCACAGCACCTGGCTGTAACCCGGGACTACGATGCAGAGTGTCTGAGGCGCTACAGCTGGACCCCAGACACTATAGATCACAACAACACTGTGTCCAGCCCCATTCACTCAGGGTAAGAACCAGGCCTCTGCCAGCCAGTCTGACACCAAGCCACAGCTGGCTCTAGCCATGCCAGACTACAGCTAATCCAGACTCAGGAGAACGTTACTCTACATACTCCATTTGATCAGCCCAACAAAGACCCAGCTAGCAGTTGTCTGCAGTGAAATACTGTTATGAGGTTTTCCTTTCTGCAGTCTGTTGTGAAATTTTAATTTGCTGAGCCTCAGTGATGAATACTTTGAGGGAAGTCGCCCTCACATACATAATGGACTTGCACTGTGGACTACATGATTTAGTCTTATTGGAAATGTACTTGACAGTCCAATGTCCTGACCTGGGCTCAGTACAGATGGAAGATACAGTATTTGGTGTTTTGTCAGGGCTCATGTACTGGGGTTGAGTGATAAGATGTCTACCCTTCTGGTTGCTAGAATTTGAAAACAAGCTGTTGTAAAAGTGAACTTTGGTCTTTCAAATGAACCCTGCAGTGTTTGCTTAGACGTGCATATTATGAAGTGTATGTGCAGGAATCTGTCTTGTCCTTTTTGTTATACAATCCTTTTTCTGTTATCTGTTATGCCACAACCGTTCATTCATTTCTGCCCCTTTCAATGCCCTCCATTTTTCAATTTCTCTTTTATTTTTATCCTTTCCTCTGACTTACATGACGAAATGCATCAGACCCTGAAAAACTAAATGGATTGTGCTGTATTACTAAATCTCGTTTTTTGCCTCCTGCATTGTTTTGGTCTTTATTTTGCAGCTTGTCCTCCCCGCTCCCTCAGTATGACTCCAGGTGATGATTGTGTCTGGTGATGTCACCATGATGTCACAGTTTCCACTACTTCCTCTTTCCTCTCTGTGCTCATGTCATCTGTGCGGTCTGGTCTCTCATCTGCACTGTGTAGCTGTAGTACTAGTGATGTGTTTTTGGATTTTCTCACTAAGGTGCCATCTGACAGTGCATATATGGATAAAGCCCCTCGAAAATCTATGAGCAGGCCTGCAGAGTGAACACATAGACGATGCCAAGCTTAGGCAAACATACAGTACTACTGTGCATTCGGAAAGTATTCAGACCCCTTGACTTTTTCCACATTTTGTTACGTTATTCTAAAATAAGGCTTTTTTTATCCTCATCAATCTACACACAATACCCCATAATGGCAAAGCAAAAACAGGTTTTTAGAAGTATTAGTAAAAAAAAGAAGTATTCGGACCCTTTACTCAGTACTTTGTTCAAGCATCTTTGGCAGCGATTACAGCCTCAAGTCTTCTTGGGTATGACGCTACAACCTTGGCACACCTGTATTTGGGGAGTTTCTCCCATTCTTCTCTGCAGATCCTCTCAAACTCTGTCAGGTTGGATGGGGAGCGTCGCTGCACAGCTATTTTCAGGTCTCTCCAGAGATGTTCGATCGGGTTCAAGTCCGGGCTCTGGACATTCAGAGACTTGTCCCGAAGCCACTCCTGCATTGTCTTGGCTGTGTGCTTAGGGTCGTTGTCCTGTTGGAAGGTGAACCTTCGCTCCAGTCTGAGGTCCTGAGCGCTCTGGAGCAGGTTTTCATCAAGGATCTCTCTGTACTTTGCTCCGTTCATCTTTGCCTCGATCCTGACTAGTATCCCAGTTCATGCCGCTGAAAAACATCCTCATAGCATGATACTGCCACCACCATGCTTCACAGTAGGGATGGTGCTAGGTTTCCTCCAGACGTGACGCTTGGCATTCAGGCCAAAGAGTTCAATCTTGGTTTCATTAGACCAGAGAATCTTGTTTCTCAAGGTCTGAGAGTCTTTAGGTGCCTTTTGGCCATCTCCAAGCGGGCTGTCATGTGCCTTTTACTGAGGAGTGGCTTCCGTCTGGCCACTACCATGAAGGCCTGATTGGTGGAGTGCTGCAGAGATGGTTGTCCTTCTGGAAGGTTCACTCATCTCCATAGAGGAACTCTGGAGCTCAGTCAGAGTGACCATAGGGTTCTTGGTCACCTCCCTGACCAAGGCCCTTCTCCCCTGATTGCTCAGTTTGGCCGGGCGGCCAGCTCTAGGAAAAGTCTTGGTGGTTCCAAACTTCTTCCATTTAAGAATGATGGAGGCCACTGTGTTCTTGGGGACCTTCAATGCTGCAGAAGTTTTTTGGTACCCTTCCCCAGCTCTGTTCCTCAACACAATCCTGTCTCGGAGCTCTACGGACAATTCCTTCGACCTCATGGCTTGGTTTTTGCTCTGACATGCACTGTCAACTGTGGGACCTTATATAAACAGGTGTGTGCCTTTCCAAATCATGTCCAATCTATTGAAATTACCACAGGTGGACTCCAATCAAGTTGTAGAAACATCTCAAGGATGATCAATGGAAACGGGATGCACCTGAGCTCAATTTCGAGTCTCATAGCAAAGGGTCAGAATACTTATGTAAATAAGGTATTTCTGTTTTTTTATTTTTAATACATGTGCAAGAATTTCTAAAAACCTATTTTCGCTTTGTCATTATAGGGTATTGTGTGTAGATTGCTGAGGATAAAAAAAAAATCAATTTTATAATAAGGCTGTAACGTGACAATGTGGAAAAGGTCAAGAGGTCTGAATACTTTCCGAAGGCACTGTATGTGGACAGTGAAATACACCACTGTACTGTACATAACATTGTGTATGGTATTAGGTTAGAGACTATTCCTGTAACAACTCAGCCAGATCAGCCATGTAGGGTATCTTTATTATTGTGCCTTTATCTTAGGTAAGGTTTTATGGCTTTATTGCACCTTAACAGCTGGCATACTATGTGAGGCATTTCAATTTAACATTCCCTTGTTTGCTCTACTAATAGCTTACTACTACTGGTGCCAGTTTCCACAATTCATGGGATGCCCAAACTGCATTTATTTAGTAGAATGTAACACGTCACGCATTAAACACATTCTTTCATTTGTGAATTAATTTAGTTTCTACTCGGGGTGAAACATTTGTGAAGGTGTGTTAATATCAGTCACTAATCATTGCTTCAGAGCGATTGATCTTGGCAGGAAACTCACCTTTACCATCTATTACAGCACCTCTTAGTTCTTTACAGATTCAGTGTCTTACAGGTTATTTTAAGACATTGTTAAGTGTCAGAGGTGAGACCTGCCAAGTTTGAGAATTCGAAGCACCATATCCTCTCTCTGTCTCTATTTCGCTCTAGTATTTTCTTTCTACTCTCTCTCTCTTTTCGGAGTGTTTGGGTGTAAGGTGGTCACAGCATGGGATTCGTCCGTCTCACGTGTCAGTGGTTATGGCCTCTCTCTCTCTTTTCCCACTTCCCCCTTCCTGGTCTAATATTTGTTTTCTGTGCCGGCAGATTCCTGGTCAGCTTCATGGTGGATGCCCGTGGGGGTTCCATGAGAGGAAGTCGAAGCAATGGCATGCGTATCATCATCCCGCCCCGGAAGTGCACGGCTCCTACCCGCATTACCTGCCGCCTGGCCAAGAGGCACAAGCTGGCCTACCCCCCGCCCATGGTGGAGGGAGAGGGCCTAGTCAGCCGGCTGGTGGAGGTCGGCCCCGCAGGAGCCCAGTTTCTGGGGTAGGTTTTTCCTTTCCCTTCTCGAAGCCACGGACCTCTATTTCATTTTTGCTCTTTGAATGTGAAGATCCACCATTTTGGCTCTAAGGGGGCACTGAACTAGCTCTGGGTGCTCTGCTCCATTCTAGACCTGTGATCGTGGAGATTCCTCATTTCGGCTCCATGAGGGGAAAGGAGAGGGAGCTGATCGTGCTCAGGAGCGACAACGGTGACACATGGAAGGAACACCAGTACGACTGCCATCCAAGTGACATCACAGACATTCTCAACGGGATGGACGAAGGTACGTTACACACAGGTCAACATTGCTAATGTAATTGAATACCTCTCTGACACATCCAATCATACATACAGTGAGGGAAAAAAGTATTTGATCCCTTGCTGATTTTGTACGTTTGCCCACTGACAAAGACATGATCAGTCTATAATTTTAATGGTAGGTTTATTTGAACAGTGAGAGACAGAATAACAACAAAAAATATCCAGAAAAACGCATGTCAAAAATGTTATAAATTGATTTGCATTTTAATGAGGGAAATAAGTATTTAACCCATCTGCAAAACATGACTTAGTACTTGGTGGCAAAACCCTTGTTGGCAATCACAGAGGTCAGACGTTTCTTGTAGTTGGCCACCAGGTTTGCACACATCTCAGGAGGGATTTTGTCCCACTCCTCTTTGCAGATCTTCTCCAAGTCATTAAGGTTTCGAGGCTGACGTTTGGCAACTCGAACCTTCAGCTCCCTCCACAGATCTTCATTGGGATTAAGGTCTGGAGACTGGCTAGGCCACTCCAGGACCTTAATGTGCTTCTTCTTGAGCCACTCCTTTGTTGCCTTGGCCGTGTGTTTTGGGTCATTGTCATGCTGGAATACCCATCCACGACCCATTTTCAATGCCCTTGCTGAGGGAAGGAGGTTCTCACCCAATATTTGACAGTACATGGCCCTGTCCATCGTCCCTTTGATGCGGTGAAGTTGTCCAGTCCCCTTAGCAGAAAAACACCCTCAAAGCATAATGTTTCCACCTCCACGTTTGACGGTGGGGATGGTGTTCTTGGGGTCATAGGCAGCATTGCTCCTCCTCCAAACACGGCTAGTTGAGTTGATGCCAAAGAGCTCCATTTTGGTCTCATCTGACCACAACACTTTCACCCAGTTCTCCTCTGAATCATTCAGATGTTCATTGGCAAACTTCAGACGGGCCTGTATATGTGCTTCTTGAGCAGGGGGACCTTGCGGGCGCTGCAGGATTTCAGTCCTTCACGGCGTAGTGTGTTACCAATTGTTTTCTTGGTGACTATGGTCCCAGCTGCCTTGAGATCATTGACAAGATCCTCCCGTGTAGTTCTGGGCTGATTCCTCACGAGGTGAGATCTTGCATGGAGCCCCAGGCCGAGGGAGATTGACAGTTATTTTGTGTTTCTTCCATTTGCGAATAATCGCACCAACTGTTGTCACCTTCTCACCAAGCTGCTTGGCGATGGTCTTGTAGCCCATTCCAGCCTTGTGTAGGTCTACAATCTTGTCCCTGACATCCTTGGAGAGCTCTTTGGTCTAGGCCATGGTGGAGAGTTTGGAATCTGATTGATTGATTGCTTCTGTGGACAGGTGTCTTTTATACAGGTAACAAGCTGAGATTAGGAGCACTCCCTTTAAGATTGTGCTCCTAATCTCAGCTCGTTACCTGTATAAAAGACACCTGGGAGCCAGAAATCTTTCTGATTGAGAGGGGGTCAAATACTTATTTCCCTCATTAAAATGCAAATCAATTTATAACATTTTTGACATGTGTTTTTCTGGATTATTTTGTTGTTATTCTGTCTCTCGCTGTTCAAATAAACCTACCATTAAAATTATAGACTGATCATTTCTTTGTCAGTGGACAAACGTACAAAATCAGCAGGGGATCAAATACTTTTTTCCCTCACTGTAACATATTGAATATCCTTCATCCATCTATGTTTGTTAATGTGTTCTCCAACAGAACTGGACAGCAATGCTGACCTGGAGAAGAAGCGGATCTGTCGGATTATCACCAGGGACTTCCCCCAGTACTTTGCTGTGGTGTCCAGAATCAAGCAGGAGAGTAACCACATGGGTCCAGAGGGCGGGACTCTGACCAGCCTGACCGTGCCCATGGTCCAGGCCTCGTTCCCACAGGGGGCGCTCACCAAGAAGATACGCGTTGGCCTGCAGGTCTGAACACAAAGTCAATCAGTTAGCTGTACTCTTTAGGAACTCAATTAGTCTCTGTTTTGTGTTAAGCTTTGACCTTATTTTCCAAAGTTTTGGCTAAGAGCATGGTTTTGATTCATGATGAGTTGGCTACTTTCATTCTATTGAGATTTTTTTGCATGACATTCTTGTAAAAGATAATGGCTTTTCTCAGTACTACATGTATTTTGCTAATTTGAACAAATGAGAGAGCATTGATTCACCTCTTTCATTCCCCCTTCCCCCCCTCCCTTCAGGCTCAGCCAGTCCCAGATGACATGGTGAGGAATCTCCTCGGCAACAGGGCCACCTTCAGCCCTATCGTTACCGTGGAGCCCAGGAGGAGGAAGTTCCACAAGCCCATTACCATGACGATCCCTGTCCCGCCCCGATCGGCAGAGGGCCACCCCAGTGGACCCAGGGGGGACTCCACCCCCTGCCTGCGCCTCCTCTGCAGCATCACAGGCAAGTCCATGTTTTGAACAACCTCTGTGGCTGAGAACATACCTCCATTGAAATTGGTTCAGACCTTCAATGATAACAAGGTTCACTCCTACTTGGAGACAGGATGGGAGGACAGGGTTTGCAGTAGGTGGAAATGAGGCTAACCAGGGATGGGGATTTGTCTTTTCTCGTGGTTTTCCAACCAGGTGGAACATCTCCTGCCCAGTGGGAGGACATTACAGGGACCACTCCGCTGTCCTTCGTCACAGACTGTGTTTCCTTCACCACAAACGTGTCGGCCAGGTAAGGCCATGCTTTCTCACATGCTCCCAACCAGTTAACACGCTACCCAGGACTATTTGCTACCCGGACTAGAGCCTGATATTACCAGAGAGCACTGCTTGGCTTTAGTCAGTAGATTATTTTAGTCATATGCCTCAGCACTTTTCAATGTGAGACCAAGCTGATATGATTTAGACCTTAGACCTTCATTGGGAGGGTTGCTAGGCTGCAGAATATCCTCTGATTTGATTAACATGGCGATTTGAAATATGAATCAACTATTTTTGTGCGAGCTGGTGAAGATATTTTAGAGCATAGTATGGAGGTGAACGTTTCAGCTCAGAGCTATATACTATCACCCATCCAAACAATACATGTCATTTAATGTAGTAAGAACCAATTCTTCTTACTCCAAGAGTAAGCTATAATACGGCATTTGTATTGAAAGTGTAGCCACCCACTCATTGGCAAGTCCGTGGATTTAGGTCAGTGGTTATCATCAAAGCTTTGCGAAGCTTTTGTATGCATTATAATGTTTATGGCCCCATCAACCAAGCTCTTGCCAAAAAGACACTGGTTGGCTTCAACATCCATATTAAGCATTACTTATCCCCTCTGTTTCTTCCTTACCTCCAGGTTCTGGCTTGCAGACTGTCACCAGATTCCTGAGACGGTCGTTCTGGCCTCTCAGCTATACCGGGAGCTGATCTGTGTGCCATACCTGGCCAAGTTTGTGGTGTTTGCCAAGATGAACGATCCTGTTGAGTCACGCCTCCGCTGCTTCTGCATGACGGACGACAAGGTGGACAAGACTCTGGAACAACAGGAGAACTTCGAAGAAGTGGCCAGAAGCAAAGACATCGAGGTGGGTCTGACTTGCACCAACACACTTGTCCGCACACACACACAAAATATGTTGACACAGGTCACAGATACATGGTTTATCTGAATTGACATGACAATGATTTTACAGGTCTTGGAGGGCAAGCCTATACATGTGGATTGCTATGGCAACTTATCTCCTCTTACCAAGAGTGGGCAGCAGCTGATCTTCAACTTCTTCTCTTTCAAAGAGAACCGGCTTCCATTCAATGTGAAGGTAGTGTCACGTTTTCATCCTCCTCTTATATGTAATAAGGTCACACTTCTATTATAGAGGTATGCCAGAGTTTGATCGTCCTTCAAACATGCTGACATGTAAGCTCTAATGCTCATTTCAAACATGCTGACATGTAAGCTCTAATGCTCATTTCAAACATGCTGACATGTTGTAAGCTCTAATGCTCATTTCAAACATGCTGACATGTTGTAAGCTCTAATGCTCATTTCAAACATGCTGACATGTTGTAAGCTCTAATGCTCATTTCAAACATGCTGACATGTTGTAAGCTCTAATGCTCATTTCAAACATGCTGACATGTTGTAAGCTCTAATGCTCATTTCAAACATGCTGACATGTTGTAAGCTCTAATGCTCATTTCAAACATGCTGACATGTTGTAAGCTCTAATGCTCATTTCAAACATGCTGACATGTTGTAAGCTCTAATGCTAATTTCAATTTTTGACACGTATTACTTTTTTAAGCACCAAAAAAAATAATGTCAGTCTACTCTAGGGCTGTTCAATGTGGGTCCTGGAGGGCCGAAACACTTCAGGTTTTAATCCTCTCCTTCTAATCAGGGACTACTTCAGACCTGGGACACCACATGAGTGCAATTAACTACCAGGTAGAAACAAAAACCAGAAGTGTTTCGGCTCTCCAGGACCGGAATTGAATAGCCCTGATCTACTCTATTGTATATCTTGTATAGAAATCGATTAATGTTTTTATTGGACATGTGTTGTTGCTCCTTAGGTCAGAGACATGGGCCAAGAACCATGCGGTCGACTCTCATTCTTGAAAGAGCCGAAAACCTCTAAAGGTCTTCCACAGACTGCCATATGCAATTTGAATATCACACTGCCAACTCATAAGAAGGTAGGTGGATATTTGAATTATATATTCTCTGGGCCATATCATGTCATCCTCATGTAAATGAATTGAAATAACCGAGTACAGTAACAGCAGTGATACCAGAGTGGAGATGTTGACCTCCGTTTGGTTAGAATGCCTGCTGCTTGTGTCTTTTATTGCCAATGCCAATTATATTCCCCCACAAAAACACACATCCAGTCATACACATTATGTTACTCATTTGCCTGGCTCAAAGTGTGGCAGAGTAATATGCCTACATTATGGTGGCATTTCTTTATGTGGTGTTCAAAAACTCTGAATTACATTACTTTTTGCTTCTTTTCTGGGTCTTTGGTGGGCTGTGGACTATTTAATTATATGGCTTTTTCTAAGCCCATATGGTTTGCTGCCCTCAGCTGCTCCATTTTCATTTTCCGATGTTTATTTCCAACCACACCCATTATAAACCACCCGCTGTCATTGTGTCATCTTTCCCCTTCTCTGCAATGCATCTTGGGAACAAACAGGACATGATGGAGTCTGATCCTGATGATGAGGTAAATACATGATTGTTCATCACACGGACTGCTTTGTGGTTTTTCCGTTCCTTTATTATTGTGAACGCTAGCATCGATAGTGTATATGAATGTGTGGTGATTATCGTTTTTTGATTGATGATATATAGAGGCTTTTGCAGCAGATATGAATCTATATCATTGCTTAGAAGTCAACTGACTTTGTGTAATGCATGAATGACAGTTCAATTCAACGGGTTTCATTATTATTGTCTTCATCCCAAGCCACGTGGAGCAATTTGTGTACCACACCCCATCTTATTTTCCATATGAGTTGAATAGGTAGGCTAGTAGAAAACACCATCCCACTGTACACACAGTACAGAAGATGACGACAATGTTTCATGTTTCATAGCTATAGCTCAGTGTTTTCCTTCATTTACATTGTCTCATGATCTCGAAAGAACATTCATCCATGACTAATGGAGTGAGTCCTCCTCTTTAGATCATTTATTTTAGAGATCGGCTGCATTCTCAGTGTCAGCTTGTGGACAACTCAACGGAGTTCTCCAAATCTAATAATCACATATTGCATGTGTTTCTTCAAAATTAGATAGATAAATGCACTTTAAACTATCCAATCAGAGGAAAGCATGGATATTTTAGTCATCAGCCGAAGGTGACTTACAACACAATCACCTGCAGTGCCTACTATCTCAACAACATGGACTTCAAAAAATCTAAATGCATCATCTTGATTTTATTTCAAAACCACAAAATGGGAGAAATTCTGGCAGTAGTGTGAAAAAAGGAAGATACTTTTTTGGCCTTTAAATCCAATCTATATTTTATGTTAAAACATATTTTGTTGTTTTTGTTGTTGCAGACTGAAAAACCAGACCGACGTCATACCTTTGCCTCCTTAGCTTTGCGTAAGCGCTACAGCTATCTGACCGACCCTGCAGCGAGTGAGTTTAACATTTTTACTTTCATAAATCCTCAATTGATGCAAAATATCAATAACGTTGTACAACTTCATATGCAGTGTAAGATATTGCCTTTATGATATATCCATACATCCATAGTGTAGAATTATGAGCACTTTGCATACTGTCATCATACACATCATGATTCATATCCATCCACGACAACACTTGCATGGTTTACTGTGTCTTATACTTTGCAGACCCTCTCCATTTTGTGAAAAATATTTTCCTGTTTTTTGTTGTCTCATCACATTTGAGGGAAAACAACTGGCATTGCAACATCCAAATGCTAATTTATTATTTTTTAATTGATTTTGAACCTTGTGTCAAATTAAATTATTATCTTGTATCTTTTTCATTCTTTTGAAGAACACCTCACTCTTATGGGCTTTGTGATTGTTCAAGGCCTTTCATTTTGTGTGAACCAATCAATAAGTGAAACCTTGAGACAATTATTGCACCAATAATCTACTAAAAGGATTGTGGGGTCATTTCTGGCATTGAATATGATCATGAAGTGCATCGAGCATATAAAAGGCACTGTAGCAAAAAGGCAAACAGACAAAGCACATTGAAGGTCAAATAGAATGGTTGTGTTGTTGTCTTGGTACGTTTCTAATATTTTCTTCTCCACTGTTCGAAATCGCAAGCATTTTGTTGCCTCATATGCTTCATCATGTGTTATCTTGTATCTTTTCTATTTATGACAGTTCATTGACCTCGAACAATCACTTTTCATCCCATCTTTGTTTAGATAGTAATTGACGTTGCATAAATGCACCATTGTATTATTCTTACTGCTTTGATTAATATTGGCCTACTGACTCCAACTTTCTCTTTCTGGTTTTTCTGTTTTATTATTTAAATTATTTTTTGTTGAATTTATGTTCAATCTTTGGTTTGGTTATTCAAGAAACAACTGATCGGAGCTCGCAGAGAACACAGCCTACTGGCTACGCTTACAAACCTGTCTTTTCAACGAGATCTTATCAGGCGTGGTCGGCTGTTCCTATCTCCGTCCCTGAGCAAGCCAAGTCTGGGTTCGGTTCCCACTCCAGTTCATCGTCCAACACGCCCAATGCCTCTCCACTGAAGTCTGTGTGGTCCATCACCTCAGCGTCCCCCATCAAGTCCAACATAGGCGGCTCGTCGGCCCATTCCATCAAGTCAGTCAGCGACGTAGCTTCCCCCATCAGGTCGTACAGGACTATTTCATCCCCAATTAAGACTGTAGTTCAGCAGACCCAGTACCCAGTTCAGGTCACCGCCAGTCTCCTGTCATCGCCAGTCAGAAGCGTCCCAGACCCCATTTCCATCAAGGAACTGGCAGCATTGTCTTCTAGAACCTCTCCTATCACCAGTGGTGGAGGGTGTCTGCTAGAGAGGTCATCAATCGCCATGAGCCCACCTGCTTCCCCCAAATCCTCACTGAAAATGTACAGTTCAACTCTGCCATTCAAGGGTGTCATGGTGGGCACTGGCGCCACAGCATCGTCCTCTCCAATAAAAACTGTTCCTGGCCTCAACTCTGTCCGGTCCAGTGCAGACCCCTTAAGTCTATTTTCCTCCCTTTCCTCACCAATTAAATCCAACACTCCTCCTAGTGCTGCAGCTCTGATCAATGGAACAGTATCCCCTACAAAGTACCACTCCTCCTCTCCCACGTCCCTACTCTCCAGCAGCTTACAGGAGAGGATACAAGCAACCACCAATGCAGCAACGACAAGCGTAAATGCAGCCTTTGACGAGGTTGAAAAGACTTTCAATTCCTGCTCTGCCTCTGGATATGGAACTCTGAAGTCCGTGTCCTCCTCAGCGTCATCTTCTTACCAATCCATAAGATCCTCAGCCTCTAGTTCCCTATATGCCTCTCTAAGGTCCCCACCGAACTCTACCACCACTGTCACATCTGGCACCATGACTGTCCCAGTGTATTCGGTTATAAATGTGTTGCCAGAGCCCCAATTTAAAAAGCTCCCTGAGGTGTCAACGCCAGCTGCTGCCCTCTTCTCCTCTCGAAAAACTATGCCTGCTGAGACAAACTCTCAAGCCCAGTCTTCCTTTGCCAGAACTCTGTCACCTGTCAAATCCCCCTTATTCATGCCCCCGGCTGCCCTAAAATCCACCACCTCATCCCCGCTGTCCTCCAGCCAAGAGATACTGAAGGACGTGGCAGAAATGAAAGAGGACTTGATACGGATGTCTAACATCTTGCAAACAGAACCAAGTTCAGCCTCCAAAGGTTTCCAGTCTGACTCTCCCAAAGAGGCTAAAATAGAGGACGAGGAGCCTTGCAGAATTGTAGAGAAAGTGAAACAGGACCTGGTCAAAGTTAGTGAGATACTGACCAAGGATACGGTCAAGGATAGCAAGACAGCTATTAAAATGAATACAACAGATGAGGTGCAGTGCTCTAAACAAGCACCAGTGGATCCCCAGCCAAGCAACTGGAGTTATCCACCAAGATATGAGACAGTGGTTCCTCAAATCAAAACTAAGACTATACCAGACAGAGATTTCAATCTATTGAAGGTAGTAGACTACTTGACAAATGACATGGGCAGTGGCTCTATCTCAAAAACTGCAGATGCAAAGCATAGATCTGATGAGGTTAGAAGGGAAGGAGAGGAGAAACAAAAACGAATGCTTAAACCTGAGCACAAGCTGAAAATGCCACCCGCAAACATGCGGTCCTCTGCCTCAGAAAAGGAGCTCTGTAAACTAGCAGATGTGCTATTTGGGCCTGACGCCATGTTAGAATCTCCTGATGACATCTCACATGACCAGGACAAGAGTCCCCTCTCAGACAGTGGCTTTGAGACAAGGAGTGAAAGGACGCCCTCTGCACCACAGAGTGCGGAAGGCATGGGACCCAAGGCACTTTTCCAGGATATTCCACCAGTAATCACTGAGACAAGGACTGAGGTTGTTCATGTTATTAGGAGCTATGAGTCTCCTGAAGATAACAAGCAACCAATGATAGAGGATACAAGGGCAGTTCGATACATTGATGTTGAACCCAAAGGGCTGAATGCATCCAATGTGGACCAAACTAAATCATTTCAGATGAAAATCAGCCCGGACGATGACTCAATGGGCAAGAGCATGCGGGTGAAGGAAGAGACCCACATCACGACTACCACCCGAATGGTGTACCACAAACCCCAGAGTAAAGAGAATACATCAGAGAGGATGGAAGAATCAATGTCAGTGCATGATATAATGAAAGCTTTCCAGTTAGGCAGGGATCCCTCCAGAGAACTTGCTGGACTGTTTGAGCACAGGGCCGGCAATGATGACACATCGCAGAGGGATATAAACTCAAAGCCCAAAGTTGAAAGAATAATCGAGGTTCACATTGAAAAGGGTAACAAAACTGAACCAACTGAGGTCATCATCCGGGAAACAAAAAATGACCCAGAGAAGGAGATGTATTTCTACCAAGGGAACAGTGGACTGTCACGACAGGGAGAGGAGGAGACTGAAGAATCGCTCCCCTGTTACCTAGAGTCTTCCAGAGTAAACACACCCATGTCACAGGAAGACGACAGTCGTCCAAGCTCTGCACAGCTCATGGCAGATGACTCGTACAAAGCCCTGAAGCTTCTCAGCCAGCACTCAGTGGAATATAATGATGATGAATCATCAGAACTCAGAGGGGAGTCCTACAACTTTGCAGACAAAATGCTTCTCTCTGAGAAACCAGACTCTTCTCACTCTGACACCGAGGAGTATTTGAGGGACAGGTCTCGTTTTCACTCCCCAGATAGGAGTAGTTATAGTCAGGGACGGTCTAATGGATCAAGGCAAGAATATATTTTGAGGTCATCAAACACCGACAAATCAGGTCAAATTGCCAATGTAGACGATAACTTTGACAAACTAACACTATTGCAGTATTCCTCAGAACCTGGTAGCCCAAAGCACTCTGTTTGGATGCGTGTCACTGATGACAGACAGAGCCAGAATAGAGAAAAGCTCATCTATGAAGACAGAGTAGACAGAACTGTTAAGGAAGCAGAGGAAAAGCTTAGCGAAGTCTCTCAGTTTTTTCGTGATAAGACAGAGAAACTGAACGATGAGCTCTCATCCCCTGAGAAGAAGTCCCGCAGGTCAGACTTTAGGGAAACACGATCTGGGCCTAGCTCTACGCACAGCAGTCCTGAAAGATCAACCTATAGGAATGGGGGCAGTGGTGAAGAATGTAGGGACCGTTTCAGAGACAGGTTTGGCTCCAATGATAGAAAATGTGCTAGTTTACCGAGCAGCCCAGAGAGGAGAGTGCTGCTACAATATAATGATGACAATAGAAAACCAGGGGATGGTACTTCACAGGGCAATGCAGGTGACGCCTCTAAACCATTTCAAATGTCATCCTCCAAAGTCAGCGCTGTTAGGCTAAAATTTGAACAAGAGGCTCAGAAGCAAGATAAGGGTCCACAATGGGGACAAACATCAAATCCCCCAGTAAGAAAACTCCAGGAAAGTACGCTGCCTGTGTATCAAGTCTTTGCTGGCTCAAATATCCCCAAATCACCAGACAGTCCAGGAAGTACCAGGAAAGTTCTAGAAAGCGAGGTTAGAGGATCTAGTGGACCAAGCCCCAGTGCTAATAGGTATATATGCTCATCTCCTAAACACGACACAAACGGAAATGAACAGGAAGAAAAAAAGTCATTCAAAACTTGGGAATGTCATGGAAATGGAAACTATAAACCCCAAGTGTCAAAACTAGCTCACACGTTAGTTCAAGATGCGCATGCCAATGACAGCAATTCACAAAGAAAACTTCAGGGCTTTAGAGATGGGATAACCAGTAAAGAAGAGACAACCCAAAAAACAATTTACACAGAGCTTGTGGTCCGAGAAAACCCAAATAGTAGTGATGTACGTACTGGTAGTCTAAAAAAAAACTCGGAATCGCAAATTCCTGTTAGAATGCCGTGTAGTTTCTCAGAGAATCAGCAATCCACATCATTAAAATTAGATACATCTGTTAAACTGTGCGAAAGGGCAGGATCACAAATACCTACTTTAGCTAGAAATCGGTTACACAGCGGCTCTGAAGCCAACAAATCTACAAACGACTCATCAGTAGAAAAATCCTCAGA
Source organism: Coregonus clupeaformis (assembly GCF_020615455.1). NCBI lineage: Eukaryota > Metazoa > Chordata > Actinopteri > Salmoniformes > Salmonidae > Coregonus > Coregonus clupeaformis. Next base: position 20,716,349 of record NC_059228.1, read on the forward strand.
TTCTTATGATAGTAGTCAGTCAACTGTAGTATGTAATGGTATAGATAGCGACCAAGTAGAGTACTTGGAAAACGTAACCCCTGTAGTTGTCACTGAGGGTTTCAAAGACATCAAACCGTTGCCAGTTTATGTTAGCATCCAAGTGGGCAAGCAATATGAAAAAGAAACAACTGGTCTGCTGGGAACATACCAAAAGATAGTGAGTCACGAGAGCCGAACAGTGCACGAGACACGGGGAGCATTTTATACCGTCAAACAAAAACAACCCCCATCTCCTCAAGGCAGCCCAGAGGATGACACTCTAGAGCAAGTTACTTTCATGGACAGCTCTGGCAAGAGTCCTGTTACTCCTGAGACACCAAGCTCTGAGGAGGTGAGCCTTGCCTCCAGAAAGACAGATTCCGTGATTGGATATATGCCCGGCATGCCCAGTCCAATAGCAGAGGAGTCTGAGGAAGACGAAGGAAAGACCTGCATCTACAGGGAGTCTCTGCCGGAGAAAACCAAGCCTGCCTCATCAGAACCCTCCATCAGAAACCAGGAAACAGTGAAACGACCCAAAGAGAAACGAGTCGCTTACATTGAGTTTCCCCCACCTCCGCCTTTAGAGGCAGAGCATTCTGACCCTGAGAAGAGGGGGTCTTGTGCCTCCTCAGAGGCTGAGACAGAGATGATGGAGGTGAACCTCCAAGAGGAGCATGATCAGCACCTCCTTGCAGAGCCCATCATCAGGGTTCAGCCTCCCTCTCCAGTTCCCCCTGGAGCAGACGACAGCGACTCTAGTGATGATGAGTCTATCTTCCATCCCATCCCCAACAAAAAGTACACCTTCAAGATGAAGGAGAAGGAGGAAGGAGAGAAGCGTCTTAAACCCAAAAAGCCGGAGAGGAACGGAAACAACAAGGAGTCAGGCACTAATGGCGTTGTAAAAGCAGAGGAGGAAGACTTGGAGCAAAATGGCAATGACCAGTCAATCACAGACTGCTCCATAGCCACAACTGAGTTCTCTCATGACACAGATGCTACTGAAGTAGACTCTCTCGATGGCTATGACCTTCAAGATGAGGATGATGGGTTGAGTGAACAAGACCCTAAGACATCCAGCCTGTCCAATGACGGCAAGACATGTGATCGTTCCTTCAGTCAATCAAAGCTTGAAGTCATAGAGGAGGAGAAAACACCAAGTGAGGATGGAGGGGATAATGGGAAAGCAAACTCTGACCAAAACACAGGAGATGAAAAAGACTACACTCTTGAGGGAAGACATCCAGATAGACAGGGCGATAGACAAGGCTTTGCAGATAACTTATTTGGCTATCAACTCGAAGAGGAGTTAAACTCTACCTTCAAAACTGTCGCCACGAAAGGCTTAGACTTTGACCCCTGGTCAAGCAAAGGCGGAGAAGGAGTTTTTGATGCCAAAGCGAAAGAAGAAGATCCCAAGCCTTTCGGTTTGTCTGTGGATGACAAGTCGCAAGGCACCACTCCAGACACTACCCCTGCTAGAACCCCGACTGATGAGAGCACACCGACTAGCGAGCCTAACCCTTTCCCCTTCCACGAGGGGAAGATGTTTGAGATGACGCGCAGTGGTGCAATTGACATGAGCAAGCGGGACTTTGTTGAAGAGAGGCTTCAATTTTTCCAGATTGGTGAGCATTCCTCTGATGGGAAATCAGGGGACAAGGGGAGAGGGGGCAAGAGTCCAGGGGTAGTTACCTCTCAGTCAAACACAGGGGAGAGGGGTGAAGGGGTGAAGGTAGAGACTGCCACAGACAGCAGCACATCAGCAAAGTGCAGCCCTGCACAGACTGGCACTGGCTGTAGCGATGCTCCTTCTGGTGTCACTGTAGCCGAGAACACATCCTCATGCACGATTACGGCCTCTAAAGTTGACCCCAAATTACGCACCCCCATTAAGATGGGAATAGCCGTCTCCATTACAGTGAAAAAAGACTCAGGGGATCTCACAGAATGTAAGGCAGAGAAGTCAGAAAGTCAGATGGCAGAGTACATTACCTTGGAAAACCAGTCAGAGGAGAGTCAATCTAGCAGATACACAGACCCAAAGCTGTCAGAAAGAAGAGATTACCCAGCAGAGAACTGCAATAACAACAATAACCTTGAGTCCTCGAGCGTACAGGCTAACTATATACAGTGTGGCAGCGTAGTGTTTAATTTGCAGTCGTCTTCTGAACCCACACTTCAGAAAGCCAGTAGGATTGAAGCTTTGTTCTGTAGTGACTCTGTAGAGAGAGTAGAAGAAAGCAGTGTTCAGGCTGAACAAAGACAAAGTGAAGCCATCAAGGAAGCTGAGACAAAGCAGCAAAAGTCTAGGCTGCCTGTCAAAGCGCCAGGGTGGTCTTTTCATACACAAGGCACAGCAATAGGGAAGCAAAAACCCAAACAGGTTGTCAAGGCTGAGGTCAGGAGAAGAGCAGAGCCTGTCATTGCCAAAGTAGAGCCCAGGTCTAGAATCCCAATCAAAGATATTAAAAAGAGCAGCACAACCAGCTCCCCAATATCAGTGCAGGTAACAGCTCAGTCTACCAGGGAGAGAGTAGCCATACAGTTACCCTCCAGGTTCTCCATTAAAAACAGCTCGGCAGGTGAGACGAGTAGGGAAAACGCCAGCGAGGTTTGTAAACGCACCATCGAGTACTTTAAGGGCATTAGCGGGGAGACGCTAAAGATGGCCGACCGCCTGTCAGACGAAGAGAAAAAGACACAGGGAGAACAGTCCGAGGAAGACAGCACCTCCAGGAGCACCTCTCTGTCGGCCCCCTCTCAGCCCTCCCGCTCGTCGAGGTCTGGTAGAGGCTCGAGAGCTGAGGCCGGGGCCTTGTCCGTAAGGGCAAAGGTCGACAGGGCCTCCGGCAGTGAAAGGAGCAGGAGGAGTAGGCGGACTGGTGGGAAGGAGGGCAGTCAGGTTGCGGGGCATCGGGCGCCCCCCGTCGCGGAGATCAAGCCTAGTTTGTAAAACTTTCACACTTGTTAAAACCTTAGTTGCATGAAGTCGTTGTGATTGATTGCCTGTGGCGTGTTTATTCTCTTCAAGTAATAGCCGTCATTCTGTCATCGTCATCTATGTACTGTGTACTGTACTTGTCCTTGTCAGACTCTCCTCCTTCTCCCCCCAACCCCTTAGTTGTCAGATACCGCAGCATGCCAGAGTAGTGACTGGTGCACTGGCACAGCCAGTCTCCTGTTGACGGCTACTGAGTCTGTCTGTGCAGGGTGGCTACTGAAAACAGCAGTTCTAGTTTATTCGATTTCATGTTCAAGTTGTGTCACTGAGCTAATTAGCCTTAGCAAAAACACAAAGGCTGTCCGCATGTGTACTGTGTAGTCCCATTAAGAACTGTGAATCCACTAGAGCTCCTACGAGTACATTACTCTTTTGACCCATGTTTTTACTTTATTTTGTTTGTATAGTTCTAATGAGAATTACTGCCTGCTTTGAGGATACATATTCACAAACATTCACAGAGCACCTGTGTCCAAATAACACACTGTAGTCCGTCAAATAGAGTCTAGTCTACCTTTTCTTGCCATTCTGGAAACTAAATCTGAAGTGTTGTCAGCCTAACCAAGCCATTGAATAATACTATTCACATTCACAGTAAACATGTTGATTAAACATGTCTATATCAAACCCAGAGGAGAAGTTGCAAAACACTGTTTGAATTTATATAATTTGGAAAATACCACGCTTGGCCAGAAAAGGAAAGAGTCCTCTGTACTCCTATTTCAGTCAGTAGAAAAGATACTGAACAGTGTTGATTAATAGATGTTCTCTGCCCTTCAGGTCCTCAGAGTCCCTGTGAGCGAACAGACCTGCGGATGGCCATCGTGGCCGACCACCTGGGACTTAGCTGGACTGGTAAGGAAATGGTGCTCCCTGGTCTCAGTGCCATCTGGCTTCATGGCTGCCTATCCTCCTGCTTTCTCCTCTCTCAAGAAACCAACACTGATATTATTGTGAGGAAACAGTGCCCTCTTCAGAGTGACACTTCCTGCACTGAAATCTGCATACTCGTGTGTGTCCAGTAAGCCTGTATGATATAGAAATGGATGTCTTGAACTGATGTGATGTAATGTATTTTTTGATGCGTTTGCAGAGCTGGCTCGGGAAATGGACTTTTCTGTCGACGAGATCAACCACATCCGAGTGGAGAACCCCAACTCCCTGACAGCGCAGAGCTTCATGCTGCTAAAGAAATGGGTCAGCCGGGACGGTAAAAACGCAACGAGTGAGTGTCCCTCTTTCTCCCAAATGTATTTCTACCCCGTGGCTTTCTGTTAAGAGTTCTTCTATCACATGTCTCACTCTATTGCACTTGTGTGATTGTGTACCACAGAGCCTCACAACCTCTTTCATCCCCCTCTTCTGATCTCTCTCTCTCTCCCGCTTAATACGTGTCTGTGAAGGTTTTATAGTGAATTACATTCTGAGATGACTTATGTAGAAGCAGAATGGCCTCTGTTTATTAAGATTCCTAGTGCAGTTGTCTTTCAGCTGCATATGAAGTCACCTATCTTTGTCATGCTCCGGCAGTCTTTTAGAAATACTCAGGACATTGTGTTCAGGACATGAAAAGGTCATTTGGCCTCTTTTCCTTGTACAAGAGAAGAGGACAATGGCAATCCTCTTTTCACCTTCACACACTGCAGTGTGATAGTAAACTATTTATATTGATTACCTCGTAAGAGTTATGACAATGAAAACATCTGGATTAAGGACCAGTGCGTATTGTACAAACCACTTGCTATATTGTACAACAGTGTCTTGTATTTGTTTGACTGACTTTCCGTTGTCTGTTTTTCTTACAGCGGATGCCTTAACTGGAGTGCTGACCAAAGTCAATCGGATGGATATTGTGACTTTACTGGAGGGGCCGATATTTGACTATGGTAACATTTCAGGCACGAGAAGTTTTGCCGATGATAACGCTGTTTACCTGGATCAGGCTGATGGTAAAGTTTAGCTCCATCTAGCTGACCTCTTACCTCTGCTGCCTCCTCTTTTGTTTTTGCCTTAGTACTGTAGCAAAAATAAGAACAAATTGCCTGGCTATACTATTGAATGCAATTTGCCTATAGTGACTACAGCACCCTATCTTAGATAGGGTGATGTCTGACCCTTAGTTTCCTGCTTTATTTTCAGCTTTAGTCTACCCATTTTCTGACATGCACTCAAATGAGTGTGTGGAAATTTTAGCATGCAGAGTACCATGGGTTCACTTTTAACCTAGTCAATTCAGGGAATTTATTATAATTCACTTTTTGGAATGACTGGGTTGCTATTAAATTGACACCAACCCTGATGATGAAGGTAGCAGGTTAAACCCAAAACTTTTCTAGAGATGTCTTGATTGACATGACCCGATTAGCACTTTGATATGAGTTAATCCCTCTAAAAATCTAATTGCGTTTGTGCATCAAGGGTTTTGAAAGATGAATTGATGACAAACACTAAAACAATCCATGATGCTAACCAGTTGCATGCTGTAACACACTGCTTTTACCTGCTTACCTTACTACTGTATAAACCCTTTGTTCCCTAATGCATGGGACTGAACAGAAAGTCTGTACTCATCTATACCTCTAGATCTGTTTAGTCCACAGTACCTCCAGTTCCTCTGAGCCCTCCCCGGATAGAATGACAGAGCTTCCTCCTCTGTGGAACCAGACTACCCACATGCTCTCATCCATCACCAAAGCCCAACCTCCAGGGCAGCTTATAACAGCTCTTAACCGCTTATTAAGAGTTGTGTGCTGTCATCTCTGCTCTTCCCTTCCCTGCCTCCTAATCTCTCAAAATCACCTCTCTGTCCTGTCTTGCTAACACGTTTTTGTTTGCTGTTAGCTTTTTTGTATGTCTTTGTTTCGCTTTAATCGTCTTGTATCCTCACCTGTAGCATGCTTTGCTGTTCCTGAGAGCTCCTCCATATCTGCATTCCCAGTTTCTCCCTCGATTGAGAATCATTCCCTAAACCCTGATTCCTCCTTGGTCTTGCAGACCTCCACACCCCACTCCCTTACTAAGTTCACACCCCCACATCGTCCATTATCTCCCAGCCGATCCCCAAGTTATGGGTCCTCTGTCTTACCCCCGTCCCCACCACCTGATCCAGCAACCTCTCCTCTTCCATGTCTCCTTCTCATCCCCCAGTCTTCAAGTCTTCAACCCACTAGGGACCCCAGTCAACCCACACACCTGTCCTCTACTCCTATACCCCAGCTAATTCCCTCATCTCCTCCTCAGTCACCAAGTCTTAAACCTACTGGGACGCCACAGCCTTCTCCTCTACTCCCACCCCCCAGCTCTCTCCCGATGTGACCCCATGCCGGTTCCTCAGTGTTGAATCATTAGAAACCCCATTTCCCCCTTTGTCCCACCCCATCTCCTTTGCCGTCCTCCCCCTAATATCAGCTTCAGGGTCTCGCTGCCCTAGTCCTGGCCCTTCCTCCCCTCCCATCTGTTCCCTGTCCCCCTGTCCTGTGTGTCAGTGTCCCTCTGTGTCAGTGTCCCTGTGTTCCCTGTGTGTCAGTGTCCCTGTGTGTCTCCCGTACCTTCTCCTTCAGCTCCTCTCCCTTGGGTTCGCATCTACCCCTCTAACCTAGAAATATTCATCTAGGCCCCCTCACCCTCTCCTATCTTCGGTTATCTTTTCTGTGTGAGCATGACCCACTCAAATCTTATCTAATAAAACCCACTCATCGCACATATGCAAAATCATATTCCTAGCACGCCTCACATAGATTATTTATTTCTGTTTTGTTTTCTTATCTCATCTCAAAGGCTGCATATGAATCCATCCCTTTAACAGAAGAAAACAAAACTTGTCATAAAACTGTTAAAAGCTGTGATGGACAAAAGTATTGATCGTTTTTGTCCGTGTAAATATACTTTTCTTATCACAATTTTACCTTGAGTTTCTCAAAGATAGCTCTCAAGTGAATCAAAAGTACTGCATATTGTGCTGGAGATTTGTGACAGTGTCCCCTCTGAGTGTCACCACAATTAGTGGATGTTTTGTTGCATGCTCTATTGTCCGTCTCTGTGCATTTGTCCATGTGGTGTGTGTGGTTTATGTGGGATGTCTTGTGTCAAGTGCTTCCATGTGCTTATATCATCTCCCAACAGATGATCACAGCATCCTAGTGGAGCTGCAGTCCCCAGCCCAACTGCACTCTGACCCTCCCTTCACGGAGCTCCACTCTCAACCCCCTACCCTCACCATCGACCCCACCCCTGTCCAGCTCCATCCAGACCCCCCTACCCTCATCCTCACCCAGTCTGAGCCCTGGACTGACCACATGGAGCCTAGTGTGGACCCTGACACCTCCACTAGGACCCCCCATAGGCCCTGTGAGCTGTCCCTGTCCATTCCCACCCTTCACTTAGATCCCACCGCTGCCAGCAACACAGGAATGGCTGAAGGTGACCAGGTGCTGATGGTAGAAGAAGAGAAAAAGGAAGTGGACATAAGCCTCCAACAGCAGGAGGACAGCAGACAGACATGGGCATCAGAGGAGGTGGCTGAGGAGGAGGTGGCGGAGGAGGCTGAGGAGGAGGAGGAGGAGGAGGGGGCTGAGGAGGTCGTAAAGGGAGGTGGTGAGGAAGGGGTAGAGGCGGGTGAGATGGCAGAAGAGGGGGATAAAGTGGTAGAAGCTAAGAATGGGGCTAAGGTGGTGGTGGAGGGGGGTAAGGCAGTAGAGAATGGGGCTGAGGTGGTGGAAGAGGGGGGTGCATACCTCTCCCCTCAGGCCTGGGCTGAGGCGTTGGGGGAGCAGGGTGTGTCTGGTTCCACCGAGGAAGAGGATGGAGACGAAGACGAGATGACAGAAGATAAGTTAAAGTCACTGTTGGAGGATATTAATTTGGAGGAAGGCTCAGAGGAGGAGAACGAGGAAATTACGGAGGCCAGGGTTCAGGAGATTCTTAGTCAGGTGCAACAGGCAGAAAAAGACGTGTGTTCACTTCCAGGTTGGCACAGTGACACTTCCAGCGTCAACGTGGAGCCGCCCACACCTGGCCGCAGTGTGAGCTCAGACCTGCTAGACCGCCAGGAAAATAGGTACACAAAACTAAATTATTCCATCACAGTTATGGATTAAGGATAAATACACTTTCATGTAAATCTACAACTGGGATTTAATATCTTCGCTTCAGTCTTTCTGCCTTCGTCACAATTTAATCAGTCAATTTGATACCAACCCCATCCTATTCTCAATCTAACTCTTTATCTTAGTCAATGTTGATCTCAATCTGAATCGTAATCCTAAACCATTAATCTGAGTTTTAATCTAAATCTCAAATGTACCCTTTTTCCTAATCTCTCCCCACAGCCAGGAGAACTCCAGTGACTCCATCACCTCTTCCTCTAGAGGGGAGCCAGGGAGGTCTAGGCACAATGGCGATCACACGGAGCTACCACCTCAGGACGGGTCACTTCCTGTACCGCAGGACTCAGCCAACGGAAGAACTGGACATGGGAAGGAAGAAGGCACACTTGTGTCTGAGAAGAAAGTCCAGGTAAATACAAAGATTATGTAAGATACTATACTGTAAGTGTTTTGGTAGAATGTGTGTCTACTACAGTGAATACTGCTCATCAGGTACATCACTGTTGTTTCATTTTTACAGTGAACCATGAAGTGGATGTCTATACTTTCAAATCAACTGTAAATTTAACTGGACCTTTTTTTTCCAGAAGTGCCATTGTTTATTATTATAGAAGAACTTTGGGATTGTGTGACGCAAAAAATATTCTCTCCCACCTACGTATTTTCTGTTCCCATCCCTTTCTCACTGTCTGTAATGTTGCTTAACTGCATTCTTCAGCAGCGTTTTAGTGAGTCCGGTTCTGACGAGGAACGGACCGTCACCACCAGGGTGTTTCGGCGCCGGGTCATTCTTAAGGTACCCTGCTGAGACTGGGTGAAGGTTTGGTTTAGGTTGGCGATAGATAGTTCATCTGACTTTGCCTCCTGGTGTGCAGTGGACTGGTGTGGCTTAACTGACAGCAAGCAGTGGGAGAAAAAGGAAACGTCTGAAGTTTGTGTACGGTGTGTGTACAGTGTTTGAATGGTGTGTGTGCGAGCGTGTTAGTGTGTCCTGGCCTGGTAACCTGCTTTCATGGCTTGACTTTAATCAAGGAAAATGTTGTGTCTCACTGTTGCCTCTGTGATGCCATTTAAAGGGACACGTCACTTTCATTTTGATATTGCTTGACTCAACAACTCTTGGGGAATTCAAAGATATTCTCTCTCCTCTAGAGGTTTGCTTGCAGTTTGATGGTGCTGGTGCTGCAAAGTGTGTTAGTGGTTTGCTGTTACACTGGCTGAGGTGACTTTGGACCAAATATGATTGTAGTTCTAACCATGAGCACTTACAGGGAGAACAGGCAAAGAATATTCCAGGCGAATCAGTGACAGAAGAACAGTTTACCGATGAAGACGGTAACATCATCACTAGAAAAGTAACTATCTGCCACTGCCTTCACTCTGATTCACCCGTCTTCCTAAAAACACACCTATGAATTATCATACCCACCTCCTGTAAACTCTCCTCCCAAAACGACCTAAACCCTCTCCCCTTGTGTTTGTGCGTGTATCTCGGTCATACTCTCTCCTTCTTGACCATGATCACTATCTCCGCCCCATTTCCCAGGTCATCAGAAAGGTCATCCGGCGCGTGTCCACGCCCACGCCTGACGACCAGGGCGGGGACAGGGGGAGTTTGGACCGAGGAGACCCCTGGCCCTGCCCTTTCTTACTGGAGGAGGAGTTAGAGGTTGGCATGACGACGGAATAGGCTGCATAGAGGGTTGCCCCAGGGGTGTTCTAGGGTTCTGAGCCTGAACAGACTCTAGGGCACATGCCTCTAGAATTCTGTGTGCTTTCACTTCATGGTATCCTGCTAACTGTGTATAATGCTAACATTTGCTTCTGTGGTGGGGTTTACTGCTTTCAGGTTGCTATTGTTACAACATCTCACATGTTGCTTATCTCTGGTCTAGCTGCACTCGGGTTGCTGTTTCAGGTTGCTGTGTTGGGTTACTGCTTGTCAGGATGCCTCAGGATGGGGTTCTGAGATTTGCTTTGCCTCACTCGTATGTGTGTGTGTTGCAGCAAGGAGATGGAGCTAAAAGCAGGAAGAAGGAGGAGAGGAGGTCGGGAGAAAAGAAGCTTCAATCGTAGGGGTAGCTGTGCTCCACCAGGTACTTTACCAAGTAAAGTGCTTTACTCCCCCCACTTCTCTAATAAACTTGTAATTTTTTATACCCCACACTGTTCAGTGGTGTGCTCAATATTTTCTGTTCCATTCCATATACATGTCTAAACCTGGTGCAGCTCTGCTCCATTTCACTATACTTGTTCTGTTTTCTTCTGCACTGTTCTCCACTCTGATTAATGTACTTCATTCTACTCCTAACAGTACACACAAGCAGACCTCTTGTCTGTTTTGATTCTGGCTGCGTTTTGTCCTTTGTCAGCTGTGTGGGTGGGTGACTAGTCACAAAGGGTACATGGATGATGCTTAAAACACACATCAGCGTATATTGTCACACAGACACTCTCTCTAACTCTCTGTTTGTCCATTAAATCACCCCACAGGCCAGTTTATAGACTACCATTGTGTGGGAATTACATTACAAAGAGAGGTGGCTATCTGATTGGTTACTGTTAATCCCTGTAAGGTGTTGTGAACTATATGCATCAATAAATTATTCAGTTTAAGCAAACCTGAATAAAAAGAGTAGTGGCACTCTATAATGAACTATGGCTCAACTGGTGGTTTCCATGACAACCATGGTGACCATTACAACCCGTAGCCCAGAGACCTCTTGATGCTCTCTAGCGTTGTCGAGTGATTGCTCCCGTAGATTTGTGGGTGGCTTGCAAAATTGAACTTGTAAAAGTCAGTAAACTGAATTAGTAAAACTAAGGGACCCATAAGCATTAGTGGATGCATGGGCTATGTCCTCTATAATGGCTCCCTTCTTTCAAACTCAACAGCTGCCCAAAATGCTGCCAATATCTGATATGTTGTCATCTTTTCTTAATTTTCAGGTGTGCAGGAATTATTCTCATCTGTTTCCAGGGCAGAAAGTTGCAAACTGAAAAACTCAAGAAATTTCAGCCAGGACTTGACCCGTCTGATTTCAATATGAGCATATAAAACTCACTCCCTGTCAATTGAGGGACCTGGAAGGTTCTCACCATGGAATCTGAATTCTAATTGTATGGCTCTCACTTCCTGTGGTCTATGGACCAGGAGAATTCTGCTTCCTGTTTGTGACTCGTAACGTGCCATTGGTGTGAGAGCTTTTGAGGAGCATTGTGGTGACAATAAAAAGGACTCCATCACAGAAAAACTACAGGTGCAACTGAACATATACTTACCTGTGACCAAAGATGGCACAAAAGCTCAATTCTAGTAGTAGGAGAAAGAAAATCAACAAAATTACACAAAAACTAGAGGAACACTTCTGATCCACCTCCAACACTCGCCTTATAGTTTTGTCTTGGACCCATAAATGTCAGGTTGTAAATTGCTGTGGGTTTTGTTTTCCTTTTTAAAACTGAAAATAACACAAGGCTTTTTCCTGTATATAAATTACAATGTGTACAATTAAAAAATTATGAGTTACAGGATGATAATGCACAGGAGAGAACTTTACAAGTGCTTTCAAAATTATTATCAAAATGGTTCCACTTTTAAGGAAGATTTGAGTGTAACTTCACATGTTCTTGTATAATTCATTATTTTAGCAGGTATAATGTTTGTATATGAAAAAAGCTGGTTAGATTTTACAGAGGAAATTTCCAGAAAATCTTCTGCGAATTTCAGTGATTCCTAAAAAGGGGATGTATTTAATTCTGCAAAAGCAGAGTACTCATATTTTCATGCATGCCGTTCACATTATTTTAAGTACAATTTTTACAAGTTTGCAAACACTGTATTAAAATGAGAATTAAAACCCTTAACCTGTGTACACATATAGATAGCCCTTGCATTTGTCACCAGTTTTATATTTGAAATGAAAAAAATACCATAAAAGCATTTATTGTGTCTGGAACGAGGAACAGTATGAAGAAAATTAGTTCTATAGCTTCTTGAGGGTTTAATGTAGCCTACCGTTTGTCTATGTAAAACTGAACGGCAGCTTCTGCAGGCATTAGCATAAATGCTACGAGAAAGAAGTTATCTGAATGTATATTCTAGTAGACTGGCTCGCTGTAAAAGTAGAACTGTATTCTGTGTATTGGCTATAAGGTGTAGAGGTCTCTGTACGCTGTAAGACTGTTTGTAATCATTTTAGCAGTGTGTCATTTGGTTTATAAAGGCTGCTGTGGTTTTAAAGAAAAGGTGTCATTTCCTTTTGGGTTTTGGTGAAGTATTTCCTTAAATTTAATCTACTCACATAAAGACACATAAGACATTATTTGATTGTAGCTCTTAATAGAAAATGTATGACAAAAACACTGGATGGTCAAAACGATTATTTAAGCATCAAATTAATTGTGTTGAACTCTGAAATTGTGTGATCTTTCTAGGCTTGAGAATCTGTATGCAGTGTCTAACTAGCATTCATTTGATAGTTCATTGGCGATTACTTTGCGTTAGATCTTCTCTTTGTATTGGTTTGACTAGAGGCCCATGTAGTTAAAGTGTGGTGTTATTCTGGTGTAAAGGCTCAGATTTAGTGTGATGATGATGTTTATGCTGTGGACATGACAACCATGTAAAGGACTGATTTTCCTTTTTTGACAAGTGAAGTCATTTAGGGTATTGTATCATATCTCCTATCCTACATGTCAATCAGGAGGTAGAGGTTAATTTGATCAATTTTGTTTGATATGTGTTTTCACCTGAGCTAATTTTTCGATGTACAATTCTTACTAACAGAGTGAAGCCATTGAAATGTAACTATTCTAGCACTTTGGTTATTCAAGGTCTTCTTTTGGAGGTTATAGCAGCAATGACGCCACCACAATGTTTCAATTTTAAAAAACGAAATAACAAAATAAAAATGCATTTATTTTGCAATCAGTTGTTTCTGTTTTATCTTTGTGTTTGTTTATGTGATGTTGAATCTCTTATGTTTGTAAGAAATTCCAATGGATTGGGAAATGTCTAGGCTAAGGGATAAAAGAGGTTGGCAGATACCTGTGATGTAATATATGACTGAACAATCAGCCGGACACAAGAAGAGGTAGTACATCAATAATAACAAAATAAAATTTTCAAGAAATGAAATCTTCTATAAAGTGTCTTTCTAAGCCCCTTTAATACAACAACCACAGTAAAAACCTGATTTTAGCACATTCATGATCCTTTTAAAGAAGTTAGCATAAATGCAGAAAAATATCAAAAATCAGTAGCTAAGCCAGAGATTAACATGTTTTTCTCATAAGTTATCATAGCCTTGGCTAGGTGGGGTGGATTCTCAGGCTATAGTATTTTCAGATCTACAAAACCCAAGAAGCCATCAAGAAGTGTCTATTCTATAGGGACAGGCTGGAGGGAGTTTCCACCATTGTTAAATCCATGCGAGAAAGTGTGGCAGTGCACACTTTGGGAGAAGGGTTTTTATTATATTTTTATTTTATTAACCTTTATTTAACTAGGCAAGTCAGTTAAGAACAAATTCTTATTTATAATGATGGCCTACCAAAAGGCAAAAAGCCTCCTGTGGTGATGGGGGCTGGGATAAAAAATGAAATATAAAATATAGGACAAAACACACATCATGACAAGAGAGACACCACAACACTACATAAAGAGAGACCTAAGACAACCACATAGCATGGCAGCAACACATGACAACACAACATGGTAGCAACACAACATGGCATCAGCACAAAACATGGTACAAACATTATTGGGCACAGACAACAGCACAAAGGGCAGAAGGTAGAGACAACAATACATCACGCGAAGCAGCCACAACTGTCAGTAAGAGTAAGAGTGTCCATGATTGAGTCTTTGAATGAAGATACAGAGATGTAACTGTCCAGTTTGGGTGGAGAATAAGGACTAGGAGTTGATTGAAAATGTTGTCCCAGACGTGACTGGTAAGGAGATATAAGGGGTCATTTTTAATACTGCAGAAACATATTGTTCATGCATTTCGTTAGACTACTGTTGGATAAAGCTAAACATCAACGGTTTTGGTTTTCCCCTGTAATATTGTCCACTTAATTGCAATATACAAAACTTTTACTTTTCTTTATCTCTTTTCTGTATCCTATGGCATCAATGAGCATTGGCACAAAATAGGACAGCGCTATCTCCACAAGGTGACGCTATTTTAACACGCGTGTGGTTGAAACCTGGACCAAGGTCACACCAAAGATATTTATAACTAACCAAGATAGTTCATCTGTGTCGTTTTCAATGGGAGCAAATTACGCATAGTGGGCAGAACAAGCAAGTAGGTTGTCAGAGCCTAGCACGAGCTAGCTAACGAAATCCTATTGGTGCGTTCTACCATGTATTTGCATTTTTCCGTTAGGGAACGACTTCCCTGTGAAGTGCGCGTGTGCAGCAACTCAATTCGCCCTTGCACTCCTTGTAAACAACGCAATAAAAAAAGTGGTCACGTCTACAAAATGTAGTGTACTCTGTTCGTAACATATTTTAGTTTTGGGAACAGAAAACTGTATTGAAATCGGGCTTTTGTTCGATGGGAAAATCAGCAGACACTCCGCCCAGTTCCATCTCGCTCCATACTCGCACTGCCGGCCACTCGGCTTCATCTCCTCACCATATTTGGTGGGGAGTGGAAATTCCAATCTGATGCTTCAGATTTATACATCCGGTGAAACATCTTGCTCCATGTTCTGTCTTTGGTCACACCACACGGAATGTTCGTAGGCTGCTGCACTGCAAACACTGCAGCTGCCGTCTCCTTCACACTGTCGCACACAGCCATGGCGGACAGTGCAAGCGAGAGCGACACCGACGGAGCAGGGAGTAGCTCGGCTACCCCGATGTCATCCTCCGCCTCAAATTCGAGCAAGCCGGGAGTAGTCATTTCACAGTTTCGATTAGAGGAGTTAACCAACCGACTAGCCTCACTACAACAGGAGAACAAAGTTCTTAAAATTGAGCTAGAGACGTTCAAACTCAAGTGCAAGGCGCTACAGGAGGAGAATCGGGATCTGCGTAAAGCTAGCGTCACCATTGTGAGTCTGTTGTTTTTTTGTTGGTTAGCCTAACTAGTTAGCTAACATTAGCTACATTCAAACAATGCATCTAGACAAGCACGTTAAACATACGAATTTGCAACTAGGTTAGCAAACTAACGTTAATTAACTAACTAGTAGCGAAATAAAGGCAACGAACGTAGCTATGCCTGTTAAGAAGCTAGCATTAGCTAGCTAACTTAACGTTAGCTTAGAGAGCTGGCGTAGCTAGTTGGTAAACCTAAATGTTAGCTAGCCCGTTATGTTTTGGTGTTGTTAGTTAGCCAATGCCTGGTTCATTTGCTAACACCAATCGTTCAATTTGAACAGTGGTGACCAAGAAGTTGACGTTTGTATCTAACGTTAGCTAGCTAACTAGATAATGTAAGCCATGTCATCTTGTTACGAGATGGAAAACGTGTAACGTTAGCTAGCAGTGTTTTTTTTTATTCACTGAATCCTCTGAGGCTTGGTGTTTCCGTTGTTCTTTTTGTGCTTAACTGTAACGTTACAGCTACCGCTTGACACAACTGTTGAATTTATAATAAATAATGACATACAGTAGCTATATTTTAGTCTAGTCCAACAACACCTACTCTGCCTGTCCAAGGCATCGGTATGATTGGCATGGTTTTGATTTCCTTTCTCCTTGTCCCCCCGCCCCCCACTAACTGCTTCCTCTCCAGCTGACACAGACCTTCAATGCAGCAAACCTGCACCATGTTATTCCTTGTTTTTGCACAGATACTACTGCAGTGTCAATAAAAAATGTTTAAGTATAGGAATACCATATTTTAGCACAGAGACAGCTGTGAGCTCAGCTGAGCAGTGTGGTAGAGGTTGACATTAGAATGGCAAAGACAAATCACTTCATATGTTGTTGCCATTGTTAACCATTCCAACATTTTTGAAGCATCTCTTAACACAATTAAGACATGTTGTATTCCGTGAGCCATCTTGTTGTGAATGCTGCACTCATCTTTTCTGTAAATGTTTCCCTCTTTCTCTGTGACTGCAGCAAGCCAGGGCTGAGCAGGAGGAGGAGTTCATCAGCAACACCCTGTTCAAGAAGATCCAGGCCCTGCAGAAAGAGAAGGAGACCCTCGCTGTCAACTATGAGAAAGAGGAGGAATTTCTCACTAATGAACTGTCAAGAAAACTCATGCAAGTAAGTGACAGCCGGAAGAGAACTGGCTCTGGGGCACTTGACTTATGCCAAGTATTTGTCGCAGAGTCAAAATCTAAGGATTTGTGTTTGGGGTGGAGCGCATAACAGCAGTAATGGTTCTTGCCTTAAGTTATTTTATTAACCGACTTCATCGCTTCTCTAAATTACTCTTGACTGACTCAGCCTAACCCAGGAATAGGAGATTTGGTCTCTTTTGCAACTGACCCACATGTTGCCTCATGGCCACTATGAGCTGTTGACCTTTTGTAGTACTGACTAATGGTTTGATGTGTAAAGAAGAACAATGAATCTCACTGGACCACTCGTGTTTTACCAGACCCTTGTTAAAGTTCAAACAGTCTGGAGGCTCTTGTTATTTCTACTTCTATACTTTAGTGTCGACAGACGCTCCTTACCCCCATAGTGTCGCTATGAAATGGTAATTGTGGTAGTCATGTCTGTGGTAAGGAGACACTTCTGTAAACATGGAGACTTGTCTGACATACTTTTTTCCGTACATTTCTTCAAAGGCATTTCAGGTAAGTGGCCTGCACCAGTCTAGAATAACGCTAATGTGAATTTGTACTGGAAACCCTGTTCTACTACACGCCAGGCTTCAACAGTAAATGGTTCATAATATTAGTATTTTCAGTGGTATAGGCTACTACTACTATAAGGAGTGGGCCACCTATACCCTAGATGTCCTGTATCCACCTTCAGACACAGGTCTCTGTGACGCTGCACATTTCTAAACTGTTGTGAGGCTTCATAAATCACATTTATCTTCAAACAAAACTCTTAGCTCTTGTTAGTAAGTAAGATGTTATGCATAGCAGTTAAATACCAGAGGGTTTTACGCTCATTTAAGAGAATGTTGTCACTTGCTGTGGTCTGAAGCTGT
Source organism: Coregonus clupeaformis (assembly GCF_020615455.1). NCBI lineage: Eukaryota > Metazoa > Chordata > Actinopteri > Salmoniformes > Salmonidae > Coregonus > Coregonus clupeaformis. The sequence continues at coordinate 20,733,622 of NC_059228.1, forward strand.
TGATCATCACTGAGAAAGTTGGCTGCACAACTCCAGTCTGTTGTGGTGTTTCTATAACGGTCTGTGCCCCGAGAACAGAGGAACGTGAATGTAGTGAGGTTAGACTGTCAAAATGGACTCTAGCACTCAACTAAAATAGCTCAACCCCCTGTTTCTTTCTTAATTGTCCTATGTTTTATTTTGACCTGATTATTAGTCAGTGTTGGTTAGATATTAGTCACACAATAGTCTCATTTTTTAACAAGCTATGTGCCACACCATTTTTATTGGTAGATGGTCAAAGGTGGTTGCTTTTGGCAATATCTAGCTGCACCGCCGCCATTTCACAACACATTCTTCTCCAGATCACAATAATTTTAGACAAGCAGCACCAACCTATTACCACCTCTATAAAAAAGACCTATCAACATGTAACCACAGTGTTTTTAACGCAAATCTTTTCATTAGTTGCAATTAGTCACATTGATTTCTCCTCCCACAGTTACAACATGAGAAGGCTGAGTTGGAACAGCACTTGGAGCAGGAGCAGGAGTTCCAGGTCAACAAACTGATGAAGAAGATCAAGAAAATGGAGAATGACACAATATCAAAGCAGCTCACCTTGGAGCAGGTACAGTGACATAATGGAACTATGTGAAATGACATTGGCAGTGTCTGAATACCCATACTTGCATTCTAAATAGTAGGTTTGGGCGGTATCCATATTGTCATACCTTCATACCGACCTTGTGCCATACTGGGATATTTGGTAATACTGGCACTGAACACAGGGGGTGCTATTTTCAAACCCCACTGAGCCTCTGTAATCCAAAGGTTAGCAATGCTAACAAGTACATGTGAAATCCCATAGAAAATGCTAAATAAATGCTAACGGTCGCGTTGCAAACATTTTATACAGTCTCTGACCTAAACTATTTGCAGGACAGACATCCCAGCTCATAAAGTTATACAAGTAACTCAAAATTGCTACACAGTTTGCTGCATGCACAAAACAAATATTAAACAGCAAGGCTCTTGATCCAGGAGGGGATTCTCTGTGTTTACCAAGCGAAGCTTGATTTTGGAAGAAGCTAACCACTTAGCTAGATAGCTAGCTACCTACTAAATTAGCAAACCAAATGCACAACTGCTGAGCATTTAGCACATCTTAGACAGTTAACTTAATAGATATAAGGCATCTAGCTGGAAAACATTTAGTTGTGAATTCCATACTGTAACTAGATCACCTGACGCGTGCTGCACAACAGTGAGTGACTGGCTGTCTCGTCATTTTGTGCTTGTAAACAAACACCACGTGACGGGACTACCGCTAAGCTTCATAATAAAAAATTGTGATTCGTGAAATTAAGAACGTGATCTTTTTTATCTCCTAATGTATTGCACAAGTTAATTGCAGCATTTACTTCAAAAGTAGCAACAAATATTCACATGTATTTAAACTTAAAATACATTTCAATAGTGACAATACTGTTGAAACAATACTGAACAAAAATATAAACGCAACATGCAACAATTTCAACGATTTTACTGAGTTACAGTTCATATAAAGAAATCAGTCAGTTTAAATAAGTTTATTAGGCCATAATCTATGGATTTCACATGACTGGGCAGGGGCGCAACTATGGGTAGGCCTTGGGAGCCAGGCCCACCCACTGGGGAGCCAGGCCGAGGCAATCAGAATATGTTTTTCCCCACAAAAGGGCTTTATTACAGACAGAAATACTCCAGTTTCATCAGCTGTCCGGGTGAATGGTCTCAGACGATCCTGCAGGTGAAGAAGCTGGATGTGGCGGTCCTGGGCTGGCGTGGTTACACGTGCACGGTCTGCAGTTGTGAGGCCGGTTGGACATACTGCCAAATTCTCTAAAACGAAGTTGGAGGCGGCTTATGGTAGAGAAATGAACATTCAATTCTGGCAACAGCTCTGGTGGACATTCCTGCAGTCAGCATGCCAATTGCCAGCTCCCTGAAAACTTGAGACATCTGTGGCATTGTGTTGTGTGACAAAACTGCACATTTTAGAGTGGCCTTTTATTGTCCCCAGCACAAGGTGCACCTGTGTAATGATCATGCTGTTTAATAAGCTTCTTGATATGCCAAACCTGTCAGGTGGATGGATTCTCTTGGCAAAGGAGAAATGCTCACTAACAGAGTTGTAAACACATTTTTGAGAGAAATACGATTTTTGTGCCCATGGAACATTTGATCTCAGCTCATGAAACATGGGACCAACACTTTACATGTTGCATTTATATTTTTGTTCAGTATAGTAGAAGATAATCGTTTTTGACAACAGCTGTTAATCCGTTATGGTGAAGCGCTGTACCAAAATTAACAAATGGTGGGAATCAACGTAATTGCACATTAGATTACGCATTCTCAGTATGGATGAGCTTAGTATGTTATTTTTTTCCTTACTGCATTCGATTTTACTAAACAGTACGTTCTAAATAGTATGTAGTACAATTAGTACACAGTATGCCGTTTTAGTAAGTGGTAGGCAAGACAGATTTCAGACAGAGCCATTGTCTTGGTGCAGCTGAGTCTCTTCTGAGGACATCATGTCGGCACTGCCACTTAAGAGCAGGTGCATTACCATGATGGGAGTGTAGAATTTTGTGTGTGTGGGTGCGCATTTCTTTGTTTAAGATAAGACGTTCTCAAGCTGAATATCTCTTTGATGTGTTCCTTTCCAGCTAAGGCGTGAGAAGATTGACCTCGAAAACACATTAGAGCAAGAACAAGAGGCTCTTGTCAATAGACTGTGGAAGCGCATGGACAAATTGGAGGCAGAGAAAAGGTAGGCTTTTATTCTGTATTAACCATATATTCCTTAGGAGTAGTATGTGCAGATCTAAAGAAACCTAGGTGCTGGATTCTGTGAACAGTTGAAAGTAAACCAAATTAACCTTCACACTGTTGTATGCTCTCTAGTGATTCTCTTTATTAGGACGGTAGGAATAACATATACAATGGTTATCTGTTGACTTTACCCAGTGTTGATTAATTGGAGCTCACTTGTCTTTGACAGAATCCTCCAGGAGAAGTTGGACCAGCCTGTGTCTGCTCCTCCCTCCCCCAGGGATGTTTCCATGGAGATTGACTCTCCGGAGAACATGATGCGGCATATCCGCTTCCTGAAGAACGAGGTGGAGAGGCTGAAGAAGAGCCTCCGCACCACCGAGCTGCAGCGTGAGTTTCAAAGGCCAATGGTCAACAGTGAATTCATCATGACGTGACCTGGTTACGTAGAACCCATAAAACTAGATAAAGTAGTCTTTGCCACATTTCGGAAAATATTTGGTGCTGAAGAAGGCTTTCCTATGGTTTTGCTGTAGATTTACAGTCAGTTATTTGCGGAACTTATGTGTTTTGTTCAGATTCAGTGTTTAATAGTCACATGTACAGGGTTGCAGGTGTGATTGCAGGGTACAGTAAAAATCTTAGGCTCCAACATGCAAGTCTAAGTTAAATAAAATAATGAAAATGGTAATAAAAAATGACAATAGAAATGGCACTAAATACATAACAAGTAAAGACTTGAGGGGGTGAGGGAATGACCATAGGGGGAGCAGCATGACCATTGAGGGGGTGTGGGGACCAAGTAAAAAAAAAAAAAAAAAAAAAGTATAATAAAATCTATATTAACACCTGCAACAGTGATGAATGTCGTTGGGGTGGGGGCAGAGTAAAAGTCTGTTGGGTGGGGGGAAAATGTCCATAGTGGGAGTAGCAGGGGAGCAGCTACTGGTGGCTATTCTGCAGCCTGATGGTCTGAGGGTAGAAACTATTGGCCAGTCTTCCAGTTTTTGACATGATGCTCCTGTACGCATCTCCTGCCCGCATCTTAGTGATGGAGTTGGCGGTGGAGTTGCCGTACCACTTGATCTTAGAACAACAGTGGTAGTAGGTCACGGTAGAGTACTCCTCTTTTTACAGATGCATGTTCAATTTGGGAACGATGGTAATATTATCACTCAAACAGATGTGGACACGCACAGTTTCACCCTCAGAACAAACACACACTCGGGTTTCCCACAGCAGGTTCCAAGTAGACCACAACCAAGCTCTTTTTCAATCACTCAATATTATCTCTGCGCAGATCTGTCATTTCTTCCCAAATATCCTTAACCTCAATTTAACTTTCTCAGTGAAACCTAACTCTGTCTTAGTAGTTGACCGGTCCAATTCAGCCAGTCTCGGAAATCCTAGACCTAGGGCAGCGGCATGGAACATTGTTTACATTGTGGGAGGCAACCTGTTGGCAGGGGTCGGCAACAGGCCAAAACTGGGCAGCAAGTGATTCTTTTTTTTGCCCCTCCCCCCTCCTATTGCTGGGCTTAGTTGTGGTACATTTTCCTTGTACAAATTATTATAATTGTGATCCGGCCCCCTGACCATCCGCTCCAACAAATATCGGCCCGCGACTGAATCTAGTTGCATACCACTGGCTTAGGGCAGTGTTTCCCAACTCCAGTTCTCGAGGATGCTCAACAGTACACATTTTTGTTGTAGCCCTGGGCAAGCGCACCTGATTCAACTTGTCAACTAATCATCAAGACCTCAATTAGTTGATTCAGGTGAGTTTGTCCGGGGCAACAACAACAAATGTGTGCTGTTGGGGGTACTGGAGGGCTGGAGTTGGGGAACACTGGCCTAGGCAGATGAGTTCAGCAGAAGGATGATCCCTGTTTATATATTTGGCCACTAGAGGGAGCTGTCATATCAATCTATTCTGTTCTATGCTCTTGGACCAAAATACTAACAAGCTGATGAAATCATGGACTTAAATACCAAATGAACCTCTTATTAGAGACCAGACTTTACCTATTATATTTAGGTGCAATAGCTGCTGTACTACAGCAATAAAGAGCATTAAAATACACCAAAGGGCTAAAGCAACTATTGAAGAGGTGTGTATCATAGACGAGTACTTTTGGAAAATACTGTTGCATCTTTGCTCTCTCAGAAAAATACATTGTTTTGTAATGACTCATTGCTGTTTAATGATGGTGCATTGGTTTTTGATTAAACTTTATTTGTCCGTCCCGTCCCAGACACAGAGAAGCGGGCCCAGTACATTGAGGAGGAGCGGCACATGCGTGAGGAGAACATCCGTCTGCAGCGGAAGCTGCAGAGAGAGATGGAGCGCCGCGAAGCCCTGTGTAGACAGCTGTCTGAGAGCGAGTCCAGTCTGGAGATGGATGACGAGAGGTAGACATGAAACAACAACCCACAAAACACTGTTCCAACTTCTCAATCTCCAACCAATGTTTAATCTCTACTCCACTGTCAGCCATGCATAACCAACCATCCAATAAACAACCCCACCCCACATTCTCACTTCCTCAATGTCACTCCAATCTAGTACTTTCTGTTTCAGACAGCAAATCATTGCTCAATGGTTTTGGGAGTGATATTTAGAGACAGAAGTTAATTGTCTAAACTATGTTATTTTCCCCTCTCAGGTACTTCAATGAGATGTCAGCTCAAGGCCTGCGAGCACGGACGGTGTCCAGTCCCATCCCATACACTCCTTCCCCCAGCTCCAGCCGACCCATATCACCTGGTAGGGTACAGTTACAGGAAGTCCATGGCCCACTTCCAACACCTCATACCCACTACACCCTGTTTTATGAATATCTATGTCACTGGGTGAAGGAAGAGAAAGGTCCATATCCATAAAGAGCACCTTTGACTCTGTATAATGTATTGTAATATGAAAAGGTGTATTCCGTTAATCATTAAGGAACATTGTATCTAGCTGTGTCTCAGGAACTCTCTGTTCCAGGTTGATAGATCCTTACTGATAATTGGGTGAATTTAAGGTCCCCTTGGTACAAGTCCTGTCTTGGTTACAAGATAGTTGCTTCTGTTGAACGTCAGGTAAACAGGTCTATCAAAATATGAAATCTATTCTTAAATTCAATTGTAAACAGATTTAGGCTATGCATGGGTTATCCCTTGAAATTAAATCCTATTTATATCCCTAATCCCTAACCACATTATTTTCCCTGAAAATGTCAGACTGCTTAAAGTTCTTGACAGTTTCTAATGTTAATACCAATTGAAGGAGTAAGTTTGTTTGGGTGACATCCTTTCATTTAGCATTGTATCGAAACATAGTTATAGACGGTATTGTAAAAATCCATACACAATATATCACCCAGCCCTACCTGCAACACCCAGGCTCCGTATACATCGCACCTCCTTAGCAACCGTGGTTTATGTTACCAGATCAGATGGAGTTGAAGGAAATCAGATTTGTAGCTAACGTTGATGTTTTTTAGTCCAGTAAATGTTTTCAGGTGTAGAATTAAGACTATGGAGCTCAAGTTCCAGTGGGCTGCAAGGCATGCCAGTCTTCAAAACATCTTAGCAGAGAATGTTTTTTGCAGTATTGACATTGTGGTACTTCATGATATTAACTGACAGAAAGGTTACAGTAATCACAGGCGATAACTGCAGCCGCCTCTGAGGATTTCACCTTTTAGCACCCCTATTACATAACAACACTCTGAGACAAATCACGGCCAATATCAATATCCCGATTCTAGTGGATCTCCCTTTCCCCAAAGAGCAACATTTTACATTAAAGCTGCTCAAGAGCAGTAAGAATAAGGATGTTCCCAGGAATTACCAAAAAGAGGGTAATATGGTTTGATAAGAGTCCATCCTGGGCATTTGTTTCTGTTTAGCTATGACAGTCTGCAGTGCCAGGCAGCTGGAAACATTATGAGCTAGTGTTAGCATGGGCTGACTCAACCTTATGTGCCACTTTTCCAGCAAAGGTTGATATTTATCAAATTTGAACTTCACAGGAACGTGTGCTTATCTCTAGGCAAATCTCAGACCATATGTTGAGTTCCCCAACTGGTGGCCTGCGGGGCGAATTTGGTTCCATTTGGCCCCCTAAGTTTTCTGAGCATTTTCATTGTTGGACATAAGACTGTGACAACACCACGAAATCGTCTCCAAGTGATTTTAACTTTGGAAATCTGTTCCTAAGTATTCCCACGCATAATATAGAGCGACACATTTATACAAATGTAAGCAAGGGTTGAAATTAGGTTTAACTCAAATACTATATCTGTTTGGGCTTCTTGTGGTCAATTTGCGGTCTACGAAATGTAATTATATTCCGGCCCCATCCATCCCCTCAAGAAAAAAATCAGCCCGCGGCTGAATCTAGTTGATGATCCCTGTTCTAGTGGTTGAATTGTATTACAAGCAAACATTGTTCTTTTGGGGGAAATGGAGGTCGGCATTTGACACACAGGAATTATGATAATGGTAGGCTAATAAAAACAAAACGTAGATGCATTTGCCTTTGGTAAGGAGATCTCATTGCAGCATTTAGCCTAATGTTTCTTTGACTTTTATTATATGGGCCTAAATAATCATATTTTCTGACATGACTGGTTTATTCCCACTACACAACAAATATTAGGCTACCATTTATCCATCGGTCATTCGATAGCCAAGCATGCTCCAAAGTAAATAGACCAGTAGCCTAGACTACTACATATGCGGCTAAATATTTTATTGTGCCACAGGGTTTTTTATTTTGGGAGCACTTTGTGACTGAAAAAAATCTCCAAGATAATAATTGTTGTAATGATGAGGCTTCGATGTACCTTTGTTTCCGAGTGCCCTAGAGAAACAAGTGAGTACAGGTTCGTTAACGTCATGGTTGCAACATTACTACAGAGAGAACGTCTCGCTTCTAGCCCAACCAGGTCAAAACGTCTGGCCCTATAGCGGATCGCCGGGACCGCGTTTTACATTCATAAAGGCCACTCTAAAATGTGCAGTTTTGTCACACAACACAATGCCACAGATGTCTGAGGTTTTGAGGGATCGTGCAATTGGCATGCTGACTCCAGGAATGTCCACCAGAGCTGTTGCCAGATAATTTAAAGTTAATTTCTATACCATAAGCCGCCTTCAACTTCGTTTTAGTGAATTTGGCAGTACATCCAACCGGCCTCACAACCGCAGACCATGTGTAACCACGCCAGCCCAGGACCACATCCGGCTTCTTCACCTGCGGGATTGTCTTGAGACCAGCCACTCCGGACAGCTGATGAAACTGTGGGTTTGCCCAACCAAATAATTTCTAAACAAACTGTCAGAAACCCTCTAGGGAAGCTCATCTGCGTGCTCGTCGTCCTCACCAGGGTCTTGACCTGACTGCAGTTCGGCGTCGTAACCGACTTCAGTGGGCAAATGCTCGCCTTCGATGGCCTCTGGCACGCTGGAGAAGTGTGCTCTTCACGGATTAATCCCGGTTTCAACTGTACAGGGCAGATGGCAAGACAGTGTGTGGCATCTGTTCCATTTCTCGCCATTATCCAGCAGCTTCACACAGCCATTGAAGAGGAGTGGTACAACATTCCACAGGCCACAATCAACAGCCTGATCAACTCTATGCGAAGATGTGTCGAGCTGCATGAGGCGAATTTATAATGAATTTATTTCAATTGACTGATTTCCTTATATAAACTGTAACTCAGTAAAATCTTAGAAATTGTTGCATGTTGAGTTTTTATATTTTTGTTCAGTGTACATTTGGCCACACCTATTCTTGGCGCGAAGGCCAGGTATATCTATGCACGCTAAAGCGCGCGCGTTCACACATTAAACATGACGGCGAAACCGGACACATTCTCTGCAAACAAAGATGACGAGGAAATGTACAGTAAACTGGTAAATGCAATTAAATCAACCAAAAGTTATTTATCACAAGTGTTGCGCAGTTTGTGAGCTCTCCAAACAATGTTTAGACTTGGAGAATGGTATGAATGTATATTATATATAATGAATTATAAAAAAATTTAAAAATCTGTAGCCAAACATTCTAAATTAATGGGGGAATATGTTGGCATTAACAGTAACTTCACTGATGAATATACATATACACTGCTCAAAAAAATTAAGGGAACACTTAAACAACACAATGTAACTCCAAGTCAATCACACTTCTGTGAAATCAAACTGTCCACTTAGGAAGCAACACTGATTGACAATAAATTTCACATGCTGTTGTGCAAATGGAATAGACAACAGGTGGAAATTATAGGCAATTAGCAAGACACCCCCAATAAAGGACTGGTTTTGCAGGTGGTGACCACAGACCACTTCTCAGTTCCTATGCTTCCTGGCTGATGTTTTGGTCACTTTTGAATGCTGGCGGTGCTTTCACTCTAGTGGTAGCATGAGACGGAGTCTACAACCCACACAAGTGGCTCAGGTAGTGCAGCTCATCCAGGATGGCACATCAATGCGAGCTGTGGCAAGAAGGTTTGCTGTGTCTGTCAGCGTAGTGTCCAGAGCATGGAGGCGCTACCAAGAGACAGGCCAGTACATCAGGAGATGTGGAGGAGGCCGTAGGAGGGCAACAACCCAGCAGCAGGACCGCTACCTCCGCCTTTGTGCAAGGAGGAGTAGGAGGAGCACTGCCAGAGCCCTGCAAAATGACCTCCAGCAGGCCACAAATGTGCATGTGTCTGCTCAAACGGTCAGAAACAGACTCCATGAGGGTGGTATGAGGGCCTGACGTCCACAGGTGGGGGTTGTGCTTACAGCCCAACACCGTGCAGGACGTTTGGCATTTGCCAGAGAACACCAAGATTGGCAAATTCGCCACTGGCGCCCTGTGCGCTTCACAGATGAAAGCAGGTTCACACTGAGCACGTGACAGAGTCTGGAGACGCCGTGGAGAACGTTCTGCTGCCTGCAACATCCTCCAGCATGACCGGTTTGGCGGTGGGTCAGTCATGGTGTGGGGGTGGCATTTCTTTGGGGGGCCGCACAGCCCTCCATGTGCTCGCCAGAGGTAGCCTGACTGCCATTAGGTACCGAGATGAGATCCTCAGACCCTTTGTGAGACCATATGCTTGTGCGGTTTGCCCTGGGTTCCTCCTAATACAAGACAATGCTAGACCTCATGTGGCTGGAGTGTGTCAGCAGTTCCTGCAAGAGGAAGGCATTGATGCTATGGACTGGCCCGCCCGTTCCCCAGACCTGAATCCAATTGAGCACATCTGGGACATCATGTCTCGCTCCATCCACCAACGCCACGTTGCACCACAGACTGTCCAGGAGTTGGCGGATGCTTTAGTCCAGGTCTGGGAGGAGATCCCTCAGGAGACCATCCGCCACCTCATCAGGAGCATGCCCAGGCGTTGTAGGGGGGTCATACAGGCACGTGGAGGCCACACACACTACTGAGCCTCATTTTGACTTGTTTTAAGGACATGACATCAAAGTTGGATCAGCCTGTAGTGTGGTTTTCCACTTTAATTTTGAGGGTGACTCCAAATCCAGACCTCCATGGGTTGATAAATTTGATTTCCATTGATAATTTTTGTGTGATTTTGTTGTCAGCACATTCAACTATGTAAAGAAAAAAGTATTTAATAAGATTATTTCATTCATTCAGATCTAGGATGTGTTATTTTAGTGTTCCCTTTATTTTTTTGAGCAGTGTATTTCACGGGGCATTGACACAATAAAAGAAATAGTGCGCACGAATTGGCGGTAGACGTTGCGCAATAGTGGAGAGAGACATGCCTATAGCACGCACACCACACACAATTTACATTTACGTCATTTAGCAGACGCTCCGGACACACCCCTCCCCTTATTCTGGTCTCGACATTATGCTTGAGACTCATGCCTCACACATAAGCAGTAACCTCATAAACATTGTCAGGATGATGGAGTGGTCATTCTCCCTTCAACTGAAATCAGTAAGGTTCAGTATTTCTAACCACCCCCCTTAAACACACACACTACCCAAACTAATGGACATGCCAGGCAGAATGGCACATTCCAAACGAGCACTGGGTACATGATACATATTGACCAACATTTGGTGAATTTAGATTGGCGGAGCAAATAAAGGAACATCATAGCAGTTGCCCCGAGGCAGATTAACTTTTTGCCCAGGCCCTAAACACTGTCCATTAGGGTTGGGCGATATTATGATAGCATCGTCTATTGATGATGGTTGACAGCCATCGTCGATGGTGACTACATCGTGATGTAACAGATGATGGTTTAGCCTATTTAAACTTTACTGGTGCCCCGCAGTAAAGAACAGTCTCACAGGGAGGGCAGCGCACAGCAGGGGCTTGAAGCTGTATTATAACGGACACTCCTTAACTATCTTGTGTTTAGCGGTTAACAAGAAACGTAGCCTGTATTCCCTTTTCTCCATTCGATAGATTATATAAATATGACGGAAGGCTATGCCTCATCGTTTTATGCATGGCTTTCTGCCGATCACATAATGAATATAATGGAGTTCCATCTCAGTTATTTGATTAGCCTAAAAACTTAAGATAGTCAGGCTTAAAATAATGAGAGAGAATAAACAATATCAATCTAATGACACGTTTAATCAAGTTTAAGCTTATTAAGAAAGAAATGATCCAGCCTGTAAAATCCCTCCAAGTGAGATTGAAAACCAAATGGCCAATAACCTATCCTATTTCCTCCTATTGGCCTATCATAAAAGCTTTAATACAAGTTAAAGTTATGAACAGTAGCTTATTTCCAAAATATTCTAGCATAAAGGTATTGTCCTAAAGTTGTGGCTTTCAAAAACAACAAGAATGAAAGTCTATACTCTATAGCATAGGCTATTCTCAATCACAGCTTTATGATAGATAAACAATATTTATTTGTCTATTTTATGAGTCACTAGAGTATCAGAACGTTACTCATCAGACAGTTAGTGCTCCGTCACAGCGCACCACACACACACAAATCTGCTTCATGCTGAAACAAAGTAGCTGGCTGGGGGGTCGCTGTGGCATGCACCCAATTTAGTAGTGTTCATATAGTGCCAGGTGTGGAAACCTGGTGAGTGCAGCAGCCCCAAATGTCCCATGAAATGTATTGATTGAAATGGCCATGCTGCAACATGGTCGACATGTCCCAACCAGCCTTTTTGTAATCCTTAAGTTTATGGTGTTCCCCAGTCACATAGAGCCTCAACCTTACTTTACTCACATTCATATCATTTGCTTTTAAGGACATTGAACAGAAAATACATGGAATTCATAAACATAAAACACATTGTAAACTAAACGTTTTCTCCTCTCCTCCAGGTCTGTCATACGGCAGTCACACAGTTGGGTTCACTCCCCCAGCCACCCTGTCCAGAGCCGCCATCGCTCACTTCAACGCCCCAGCCCTGCACGGCGTGGGAGTAAGTCTGCTCCGCTCCAATCAGACCACCAATGGGCATCTGAACCTGTTTGGTTTAATTCACAGTGCGCTTAATAGTGCTAATTAAATGTCTTATGAGATTTTAATCTAACCCCTAACATGGGCACTACACTGGGGCATCGCTAAAGCACAAGTGTTTTTTTTTTTTTTTTTACCTGCTACACTGGAAGAGTAACTTTTGGGCAGCGCAGCAGAGTGTGAGCCATCCTATTGTTCTTGGTTGTGAGCTGCTCGTTGAAATCTTGAAAATAGAACCCGATTGTAATTTTCACGCTGAGCAGGGCAAGCCTCTTGCGGCACCAGTATGCTAATGCCTTAGGTTTCATTGAAATTAATAGGAGCGTCTCACGATCGGCAAGTTACGCGTCTAGTGTAGCAGACCAGTAAGGGTGTTCTGTAGTGAATAGACCTAGTGTTTGGTTAGGGTGTTCGGAATTAGCTTTGAGGCATCAATTGCACCTTCTGAAATGATCAGGAATGTGAGCACTACTGCTGGTTATTTGGTGCCTCAGGATACATGAATCTTCAGTATCATAGATTATTTCTCATGGATTTTACCACCATGACACCACCAAGAAAATAAATGGGGTTGAAGTGTAGATGGATGAGTACCAGTTGTCCTCCAAAATGGCGCAGACGTCATTATCAGATGACACTAACCCAAAATGCCCCGACTGTGGATATCATCGGAGTGTACATTGAACTGTGCGGAGATGTAGCGGTAGTTGATCTCCTACCAACACCATGGAGGAGGGCTGGGAGTATGTGTCCCATTAATCTTTATGGTGTGTTCATGTGTCTGATCTGGATCACATTGTCATTTGTTTGCTCCTGTGTCAGTCATTTGACATAACTAGCCTGTATGGTATTCCACCTATGACTAAATGAATCAAATGAGGTCTAATCGATAAACAAGAGCCAGGAGTCGGGCAGAGTCAGCACTTTTGTATGGCGTGTGTTCCCATACAATTTTGTCCGACTAGCATCCTTGTGCTTGTATTGATAAACCTATTTAATACTCCTATGATGAATAATGTAGACGCTCTCAAGTCCATTGATAAGGCTGTAGAATGCTCTTGATTTATACTGAACAAAAATATAAACGCAACAATTTCATTGATTTTACTGAGTTACGGTTCATATGAGGAAATCAGTCAATTGAAATAAATTCATTAGGCCCTAATCAATGGATTTCACATGACTGGGAATACAGATATGCATCTGTTGGTCACAGATACCTTTAAGAAAATGGGCCTCACAATGGACCTCAGGATCACAAGGTTTTTTTGTGCATTAAAATTGCCATCGATAAAATGCAATTGTGTTCGTTGTCCGTAGCTTATGCCTGCCCATGCCATAACCCCACCGCCTCCATGGGGCACTCTGTTCACAACGTTGGCATCAGCAAACCGCTCGCCCACATAACGCCATACACGTGGTCTGCAGTTGTAATGATCATGCTGTTTAATCAGCTTCTTGATATGCCACACCTGTCGGGTGGATGGATTATCTTGGCAAAGGAGAAATGCTCACTAACAGGGATGTAAACAAATTTGTGCACAAAATATGTTTATGGAACATTTCTGGTATCTTTTATTTCAGCTCATGAAACATGGGACCCACACTTTACCTTTTCTCACACCATTGGTAACAATCTTGTGGGACCTCCCTGCCTGTCTTTAAGTGTCCTTCCAGTGCCTGTGTTAAACTCAGCAGGTCCTCTCCCAGTGCCAGAAGGACCTGTTTGTGTCTGCCGTTCAACCGCTCTCATTACCACAGGCTTTAGGACATTCCATTCCCTCTCACCTTCCTGTTACCCCTTCCTATCCTGGTCACTGTGTCCCATCATTTGTTCCATTACTGCACAGACAGACCTGGGAGCAGGCTAGAGCAATATGGATTATTAATTGCAAATGGACACTAAAATATACAAATGGTCGGAGTACTGAGTAGAACATCTTGTGATTACATCAGTGACTTTCTGCTGCTGACGCCTCCCTGCTCAATGTCAACATTGTCTCTGTAGAGTGAAGCCATTCCCTGTGGTTATGGAGACAGGTTAAGTAACATTGTTTCCCTGTGTCTGACTGGCTGCTGGGAGAAGTCACAGGAGTTCACCCTCCTCTCATCAGGTACCAGGAACACCCAAGTGTTGAAACCAGTTTCAGCTCGGTCAGGGGCTCAGAGAGATTAGTCTGTGTGAACTGAACACTCTGCTTATTTTTTTTCTCCAACTGAAATTAGTTTTCGGTTTACTTGCGATCGCCCATAGGAAAAGTTACAAGCATTCTATTTCTTTTTTTCTGAGTGTTTCCATGGTAACACTGAGTGCTCCAGAGATGAGCATGTCAGCGTGTGCCTCTGAAGTGTGTTGGGTTCTGGGTGGCAGCCATCATTACGGAGACCCTAGAGCTCATCAGCACTAAGTGGTGGTGACAGGGAGCTTCAGGCCATCCACCCGGACACTCATCAAAGCCTGAGTCTATTCACCAGCTATTCGCCAGCGCCTAGTGTTTGTTTATGACTCGCCAATGCTCACACAAGAGGGTCACTGTTTACGGAAAAGTATTTGATGGTGTTCGATTTCAAATACCGTAAAACTTCAATTAATAGGCTGGGAGTTTATTTGCTTTAAATCGCTGTACACAGCAGGTGCTTATTAGAGACGGGCTGCTATTTCCTTAACACATACAGCTTTTGCTCATTTGCAAAGTTAATTGTTTAATTCCATCATTCACTTCCAGCATAAAAAAATAAATACAAATCCATTCCTGCACTGTTATCAATTTCACACTGTCACGTTTCTTTTGTCTTAGTATGCCTCTGTAAAACATTGTTTAAAAATTACAAAAACTTTTCCTTGACAGAATAATTATTATTCTCTTTGACTGCATTTTTGGCAGTTCTTACTTAAGCCTCTAGAGGGAGATCAGCCGATTTCTGGGGGTCTGTACTCCCGAAGTTATTGACTGTTTTTGTGCTTGCAAGTTAGCTAGCAATTCTCTAGCAGTTTTCTTACTGGCGATTAAAAACTGATTGCCATTTTTTTCGAGTCATTATTTAATGTAACAAATCAAACCTCATAAATAATTAATGGTAACCTCGTTAACAATTCATTTAGACCCAGCGTATATTTGAAACATGTTTTTATTTGCTGAAATGTGTGCCGTTACCCAGCTATTAAAAGGGACAGGCTGCTATTTGAGACTGTTTTAATTGAAGTTTTATGGTACAAGCTTTTGAGAAGGGGTTATGCTTGCCTACGGAGCTGTGAGGGGAACGGCACCTCCTTACCTTCAGGCTCTGATCAGACCCTACACCCAAACGAGGGCACTACGTTAATCCACCTCTGGCCTGCTAGCTCCCCTACCTCTACGGAAGCACAGTTCCCGCTCAGCCCAGTCAAAGCTCTTCGCTGCTCTGGCACCCCAATGGTGGAATAAGCTCCCCCACGACGCCAGGACAGCGGAGTCACTGACCACCTTCCGGAGACACTTGAAATCCTACCTCTTTAAGGAATACCTGGAATAGTGTAACGTAATCCTTCTACCCCCCTACCCCACCCCCCCCATAAAAAATAAAAAATAAAAGTGGTTGTCCCACTGGCTATCATAATTTGTAAATCACTCTGGATCAGAGCGTCTGCTAAATGATGTAAATGTTATTTTGAATGAGAATTGACTTTAACTGAGAATGTTTCTCATCTCCATCTGTCTTGCCTCTTTTCTTCGAAACAGAGGCCCTCCCCGAGAAGAAGCAACAGCCCCGACAAATTCAAACGTCCGACACCACCGCCCTCCCCCAACACGCACTCAGGGGCGCTCCCTCCGCCGGCCCAGCCGATGGTCCAGTCCATGTCTTCTCCGGCAGCTATGTCGCAGCATGCGGCACATCCCCCCTCCCAGCCTTAACATGTGTGCTATTACATGCTACGCTACTTCGACAACGAGGGAGTTGAAACCCCACAGAGCAAGTTTCTATGAGCTGGCAGAAGACCTGAAGCAACACAGGACGTTCTATGAGGAATTGACTGACTTTAACAGCGCTTCTGGGATTTGTAGGCCCATATCTGTTCACCTTGTCTTGTACATTTGTTTTTTGCTTAGAACTTTCGCCGATTGGAATTGTTATTGTGGCGCTGATGACCAACACGTATGGTAACAACGTCTGTAGTGGTGTTTGTGGGAAGGGTGTGTTGGATCCCTTCCATGTCTACAATACCACATTTCAACTGCAGTAATGTGCACCCCCCACCCCCTTGTTTAAAAGCAATTTAAGCAGTTGCATCCCAGTAAGAATCACTTAAGTCAGTAAGATGTGTTGTAAAAGAAAGCTAAACTTTAGGAGTTACCCAGATATAGGGCATTGATTATCAGCAGGAGCTAGCGCAAATGTTTTTTTGTTTTTTACTGAAAGAATTTTAATGCCACACTGCTCGTCAAAAAAAGACACAACAAGGAAGATGGACACTGGTACAGAAACCACAGATAAATGTTGCCTTTTGAGGTGTTAAAATGTAGTCTGAGGTGTTACAATATATGTAGTCATGTACTTGTTTCTCTCTCGCTCTCGTGTAGTTCTAAAAGCTTCTATCATCCATATGGATATTCCTCATCAGAAAAAAACATAATGCTCTTTACACTAAGTATACTGCTATAACATTCTAAATGAATGGTACTGTTGAACTACATTTCTATGTATGATTAAAAGCTCTTGAAGATTATTCTGATTTGAGTGTGTTTGTTTTGCACTTCGTTTTTTGCAATATGTGGCATCTTGACTGTTGGTCATGTTTTCAGTTTTACTGGAGGTTGTTGTGTATACAGGTAACTGCCAAAATAATGGAAATGCTTGAGTAAATGAGGAATGTTGAAAGCACGTGCTTCAACACAGGTGTGGTTCCTGAATTAATTAAGCAATTAACATCCCATCATGCTTAGGGTCATGTATAAAAATGCTGGGTAGGCCATTATTTTGGCTACCATGGCTATGCCCCCATAGGATGTAAATGCCTCCATCCACAGGGCACGAGTGGTCACTGGATGGTTTGATGAGAATGAAAACGATGTAAACCATATGCCATGGCCGTCTCAGTCACTAGATTTCAACCCAATTGAACACTTCTAGGGAGATTCCGGAGTGGTGCCTGAGACGGCATTTTCCACCACCATCAACAAAACACCAAACTATGGAATTTCTTGTGGAAGAATGGTGTCGCATCCCTCCAGTAGAGTTCCAGACCCGTTGAAGCTGTTCTGGCTCGTGGTGGCCCAACGCCCTATTAACACACGTTATGTTGGTGTTTCCTTTATTTTGGCAGTTACCTGTACACAGTGTAGAAAACATTAAGGACACCTTCCTAATATTGAGTCGCACACCTCCCTTTTTCCCTCAGAACAGCCTCGATTCATTGGGGCATGGACTCTACAAGGTGTCAAAAGTGTTCCACAGGGATGATGGCCCCTGTTGACTCCAATGTTTCCCACAGTTGTGTCAAGTTGGCTGGATGTCCTTTGGGTGGTGGACCATTCTTGATACACACAGGAAACTGTTGAGCGTGAAAAACCCAGCAGCAGTTCTTGACACAAACCGATACGCCTAGCACCTACTACCATACCCCGTTCAAAGGCACTTCATTATTTTGTCTTCCCCGTTCACCCTCTGAATGGCACACATACTGTATACAAGCTATGTCTCAAGGCTTAAAAATACTTCTTTAACATGTCTCCTCCCCTTCATCTACACTGATTGAAGTGGATTTAAAAAGTAACATCAGTATGGGATCATAGCTGGATTCACCTGGTCAGTCTATGTCATGGAAAGAGGTGTTCCTAATGTTTTGTACACTCAGTATATATCCCTCATTCTGGCAGATTTGAGATTTTAATACCAGCATTGAATACACATAACCGTTGCTTATCTGAAGCATGCACTGTTCTGTAAAATGATGTGTTCCAGTCCCCCTTGCATAACCCTGAGCTGAACTTCTGTTACGTAAAATGAACCTCTGGCACTAATAAAGTAATTGACTGGAAATTATATTTCCAAAGGTGTGAATGTGCTGTGTGTCAGTGTTAATTTGAGGAGAATGTGTTTGTAATGTTTAATGTCTCAGCCTTTGATTTCCCTGATAGGTGCCACATCGAAGAGTCCTGAAAACAGACACTCACTTCCAACATTCCAGTGTTTTCTTGGTGGCACAGCAAAAGCGGAGGACAATGGGCAATTCAATCATACACTGGCTTCAGTCAAACGCTATCCCATTCTGGCGAGGAACTATGTTATTCCCAATACCAGAACCACTTCACAGACTGTTCAGTAATCCCCTCTCCCTTTTAGCCGCTGTGTGTGTGATATTAGATAAATAGCCTTGCCCCGCCTTCTCCTGTAACACCACACCCTAAACTAGAGGTTAATCTAGCTTCAAAAATATTTCATTTCAAGCAGCTCTCTCAATAGCTCGCCTCTCGCCCCCTGGCTGTGCGCCCACACCCAAACGTCAAGTCTACCTGGTTTGGACTGGTTCAAGCCAGTGGGCAAAGCGGCTTTTCATGACTCCACTCTCCAGGGAGATTACTGTGATAAACTTTAATATGATTGCAATAACCCCAAGGACTGGGTGGGAACTTGATCCTACAGACATTTCGGCCTCAGGTCAGGGGTGGACAGGAGAGGACCGATTCACATTCACACATTTGGGCCAAACCCCCCCCCCCCATTAAAACAATGTATGCGATAGCCATGTTGAAAGAGCTTTTTTTGAGATGTGATATGATAGACACCTCTGCGTGTAATTTTTTTATCATGCAGAGCTAAGCAATTTAAACTAATCCAAGCAGGAATCCAGATTGGACTCGTAAAGGAGCCATGCTGTGAGAGTTTCGTGCCCTTTAATCCGGGGCTCTCGGAACCTGGTGGCAGAGCATACACTGGCGTTTATTCAACCCGTGGGGAATTTCTGTTTTTTCAACATCAAACCCGCTCACCCTGATGGGTTTCATGGAACTGAACAGCTGGTTGCTGCTCTTGAGGTCTCCGTTGGTGTGAATGTGGACAGATGATGCTGCGAGAAAGGGATAACATTTAGCCTCTCTAAAGGTGTCGGTCTTGGTCATCTTCCCAGAGTTGATGGGAAAAGT
The DNA here is from genome assembly GCF_020615455.1 of Coregonus clupeaformis. Taxonomy (NCBI): domain Eukaryota; kingdom Metazoa; phylum Chordata; class Actinopteri; order Salmoniformes; family Salmonidae; genus Coregonus; species Coregonus clupeaformis. Next base: position 20,753,001 of record NC_059228.1, read on the forward strand.
GTAAGTATGTTTTCCAACTAAAGTTATAAGAGGCCTATATTTGCTTAAGTATCAATCACCACTCCCCCTTGACCTTTGGAGGGTCATATGAGCAGCATAATGTAGTTCTCCATAGCCGGTTTGGACTGGGTTTTCGACCAAACTAACATTGGTACCTCATGTCCAGAACAAACGCATATACTGTAATTTCAAAACCACACAAATCAAGTCCTTACAAATGGCCCATATGCATGACTTGATTTGGGTGGTTTTGGGTTTACAGTATATGCGTTCGTATTAGCCTGGGTACCAGTCTATTTCTGCTAACATTCCACTCCTTGTACTCTGTGTCATCTGCCAAACATGCATATGACACGGAGTACAAGGTGGGGAATATCTAAACCGACTGGTATTCAGGCTAAATTTGTATGATATGGGTTGTGTAAGCATCATTATTTTTCCATTCATACCTATACAGTGCATTCGGAAAGTATTCAGACCCCTTGACTTTTTCAAAATGTTGTTACGTTACAGCCTTATTCTAAAATTGATTAAATTGTTTTTTTTCGCTCATCAATCTGCACACAATACCCCATAATGACAAAGCAAAAACAGGTTTTTAGAAATGTTTGCAAATGTATTTAAAATAAAAAATGGAAATATCACATTTACATAATTATTCAGACCCTTTACTCAGTACTTTATTGAAGTACCTTCGGCAGCGATTACAGCCTCAAGTCTTCTTGGGTATGACGCTACAAGCTTGGCACACCTGTATTCTCCCATTCTTCTCTGCAGATCCTCTCAAGCTCTGTCAGGTTGAATGGGGAGCGTCGCTGCACAGCTATTTTCTGGTCTCTCCAAAGATGTTAGATCGGGTTCAAGTCCAGGCTCTGGCTGGGCCACTCAAGGACATTCAGAGACTTGTCCCGAAGTCACTCCTGCGTTGTCTTGGCTGTGTGCTTAGGGTCGTTGTCCTGTTGGAAGGTCAACCTTCGCCCCAGTCTAAGGTCCTGAGCGCCCTGGAGCAGGTTTCCATCAAGGATCTCTCTGTACTTTGCTCCGTTCATCTTTCCCTCGATCCTGACTAGTCTCCCAGTCCCTGGCACTGAAAAACATCCCCACAGCATGATGCTGCCACCACCATGCTTCACCGTAGGGATGGTGCCAGGTTTCCTCCAGACGTGACGCTTGGCATTCAGGCCAAAGAGTTCAATCTTGGTTTCATCAGACCAGAGAATCTTGTTTCTCATGGTCTGAGAGTCCTTTAGGTGCCTTTTTGCAAACTCCAAGTGGGCCGTCATGTGCCTTTTACTGAGGAGTGGCTTCCGTCTGGCCACTCTACCATAAAGGCCTGATTGGTGGAGTGCTGCAGAGATGGTTGTCCTTCTGGAAGGTGCTCCCATCTCCACAGAGGAAGTCCCCTGTAGCTCAGTTGGTAGAGCATGGCGCTTGCAACGCCAGGGTTGTGGGTTCGTTTCCCACGGGGGCCAGTATGAAAATGTATGCACTCACTAACTAAGTCGCTCTGGATAAGAGCGTCTGCTAAATGACTAAAATGTAAAAATAAAAATAAAAGTAAAATGTAGAAACTCTGGAGCTCTGTCAGAGTGACCATCGGGTTCTTGGTCACCTCCCTAACCAAGGCCCTTCTCCCCCGATTGCTCAGTTTGGCCAGGGGACCAGCTCTAGGACTAGTCTTGGTGGTTCCAAACTTCTTCCATTTAAGAATGATGGAGGCCACTGTGTTCTTGGGGACCTTCAATGCTGCAGAAATGTTTTGGTAACCTTCCCCAGATCTGTGCCTCGACACAATCCTGTCCCTGAGCTCTATGGACAATTCCTTCGACCTCATGGCTTGGTTTTTGCACTGACATACACTGTCAACTGTGGGACCTTATATAGACAGGTGTGTGCCTTTCAAAATTATGTCGAATCAATTGAAATTACCACAGGTGGACTCTCAAGGATGATCAATGGAAACAGGATGCACCTGAGCTCAATTTCGAGACTCATAGCAAAGGGTCTGAATACTTATGTAAGTAAGTATTCGGTTTTTATAAATTTGCAAAAATTTATAAATACCTGTTTTTGCTTTGTCATTATGGGGTATTGTGTGTAGATTTATGAGGAAATTGTATTTATTTCATCCATTTTAGAATAAGGCTGTAACGTAATAATTTAAAATGTCCAGTCATGCAGCACCCGAGACCCAACAACTGAGCATGCGTAAAACACTTCCGTTTTCCATAAGCAAAGTCGATATTAGAATGCAGTTTAAACCTCCTCCAAGCGAATTTATCTAATACTCTTTGTTGCGCCCAAAGTAGTTTTCCAGCTATGTTATTTCTTGATGCACATCAGTTCTAGCATTATATATTTTATGGAAAAAGGGTTGGAAATAAATAGGTGTCTCCATAATGACGATCTAAATAGTCAACCTACAACTGGTAAAAAGTTGTCACGATGTGCACGGGTGCTGCGCTGTCTCCTCTCAATCACGTGCAGTGCTCTCTCCACATACACACAACCCTCCGGCCCTCCCCACCACTCACTCGCACACTCAGCAACAACTGTGGTGTAGACTTATTTTTCAGTGGGCATTGCGTTTACTCACTTCTTAATCCCCATTGATATGTATCAAAGTAGTGTGGTGCTACTATTTGCCTATTCAATTAATAAGGCTGATGGAACAGATCAGAATTTTTTCCTTAAAATGTTGAGAAACTATTATTTCTTCACATTTTTGCCGCAGCAGTGTACACATTGCGGTAGACCTACGTGTGAACGTTCCAAAATGCAATTGCGGGAAAACACCGTTCTAAACTGCACATGAGAGCGATTTCATGGACAGAGATGGAAAATCCGTTAGACATTTGGAAAGAGGGGGAATTTAAAGATGCAACAACTATCGAGAGCATGCTGACCGGTTACATCCTGACCGGTTGCGTCACCGCCTGGTATGGCAACTGCTCGGCATCCAACCGTAGGCGCTACAGAGGGTAGTGCTTACGGCCCAGTACATCACTGGGGCCATGCTTCCTGCCCCAAAAAATTTCAAAGACTCCAGTCACCCAAGTCATAGACTGTTCTCTCTGGTACCGCACTGCAAGCTGTACCGGAGCGCCAAGTCTAGGTCCAAAAGGCTCCTTAACAGCTTCTACCCCCAAGTCATAAGACTGCTGAACAATTAATCAAATGGCCAACCGGACTATTTGCATTGACAGTTTTTACACTGCTGCTACTCACTGTTTATTATCTATGCATAGTCACTTTACCCCTACCTACATGTACCAATTACCTCGACTAACCTGTACCCCTGTACATTGACTCGGTACTGGTACCCCCTGTATATAGCCTCATTATTGTTATTTTATTGTGTTACTGTTTTATTTATTTTTACTTTAGTTTATTTAGTAAATATTTTCTTAACTCTATTTTCTTAAAACTGTATTGTTGGTTAAGGGCTTGTAAGTAAGCATTTCAGGGTAAGGTCTACACCTGTTGTATTCGGCGCATGTGACAAATACAATTTGATTTGATTATCATGTGTTGCTAATATGACTAGGATAATGCCTTTGGCTGCTAGACAATGAAAGAAAGTTGAAAGAAAACCAAAGGAACAGGAGAACGCATATGAGTAAACCTTTATAAAAATGATTGCCTCCACATTTATAAAGAAGCCTATAGCCAAATATTAAATAAAATGAAATAAAACATCCAGGTGTCAAACAATTAAGGAATAGGAAAAATATAGCAATGCTAATGATAGGCCTAACCGTCTTCTGGTAGATGGAAAGGCTTTCCCCAAAACCTTCTCTATTAAATGTTAACTAGCTACAAAGTAGCCTATGCCTACTTGTCAGAATGATAGCATGATTATTTGCATCAATCCAGTGTCCATTTCTTTTGCCTACTCCATCTCATGTGCAACAGAAACACAGCTAAACTAAACAACTGTGCTAGGTGCCTGCACGCTTGAATTAAAGGATAACTACACTAAAAAATCTACATTTCTTAGATTTTTCCCAGACCTCAAAAGTGGTGTCCTGGTGTGGTTTTTCTGTTAAAAAAGTGTGACCTGAATTTTTTTGGGAAAGTTTGAAACCTGTGAATTTCTAACTCAGTTGACAGCCTCATTTATCTATTTCAATAGTAGGCCTACTATTAGCCTACTTTCACAGTATAGCTTAGGTTGGCCTGACTGTGAAAGTGCATCGACGATGTCATCCCCACAGTGACCGTACGTACATATCCCAACCAGAAGCCATGGATTACAGGCAACATCCGCATCAAGCGAAAGGCTAGAGCTGCCGCTTTCAAGGAGCGGGACACTAATCCGGAAGCTTATAAGAAATCCCGCTACGCCCTCAGACGAACCATCAAATAGGCAAAGCGTCAATACAAGATTAAGATTGAATCCTACTACACCGGCTCTGACGCTCGTCGGATGTGGCAGGGCTTGAAAACTATTACGGACTACAAAGGGAAGCCCAGCCGCGAGCTGCCCAGTGACGCGAGCCTACCAGACGAGCTAAATACCCTTTATGCTCGCTTCGAGGCAAGCAACACTGAAGCATGCATGAGAGCACCAGCTGTTCCGGACGACTGTGTGATCACGCTCTTGGTAGCCGATGTGAGCAAGACCTTTAAACAGGTCAACATTCACAATGCCGCGGGGCCAGACGGTTTACCAGGACATGTACTCAAAGCATGCGCGGACCAACTGGCAGGTGTCTTCACTGACATTTTCAATCTCTCCCTGACCAAGTCTGTAATACCTACATGTTTCAGGCAGACCACCATAGTCCCTGTGCCCAAGGAAGTGAAGGCAACCTGCCTAAATGACTACCGCCCCGTAGCACTCACGTCGGTAGCCATGAAGTGCTTTGAAAGGCTGGTCATGGCTCACATCAACACCATCATCCCGGAAACCCTAGACCCATTCCAATTTGCCTACCACCCCAACAGATCCACAGATGACGCAATTTCAATCGCACTCCACACTGCCCTTTCCCACCTGGACAAAAGGAACACCTATGTGAGAATGCTGTTCATTGACTACAGCTCAGCTTTCAACACCATAGTGCCCACAAAGCTCATCACTAAGCTAAGGGCCCTGGGACTAAACACCTCCCTCTGCAACTGGATTCTGGACTTCCTGCTGGGCCGCCCCCAGGTGGTAAGGGTAGGCAACAACACATCTGCCATGCTGATCCTCAACACTGGGGCTCCTCAGGGGTGTGTGCTTAGTCCCCTCCTGTACTCCCTGTTCACCCACGACTGCGTGCCCAAACACGACTCCAACACCATCATTACGTTTGCTGACGACACAGCAGTGGTAGGCCTGATCACCGACAACGATGAGACAGCCTATAGGGAGGAGGTCAGAGACCTGGCAGTGTGGTGCCAGGACAACAACCTCTCCTTCAATGTGAGCAAGACAAAGGAGCTGATCGTGGACTACAGGAGAAGGCGGGCCGAACAGGCCCCCATTAACATCGACGGGGCTGTAGTGGAGCGGGTCGAGAGTTTCAAGTTCCTTGGTGTCCACATCACCAACAAACTTTCATGGTCCAAACACACCAAGGCAGTCGTGAAGAGGGCACGACAACCCTGGCTACGACCCTAAGTGACCAGGAGGATCCTGAGGTGGGCGGGGCATCCGCGTTGCTAATGAGATTTGATTATCTGGCCCGGGTTACGCCAGTGGGAGGAGTTTGCATGGGGGAAAAATGATTGCATTCGTTTTGGAACCGGACTGCCTCCCGGGCGTGAGCCAGGCTAGATTAAGCAGCCTAATGAGTAGGATTCTGTTTTTCACATGCACACCTGATTGCTTTTGATAAAAACTCTTTATCTGCCGTCGCAATGAAAACTAGTTAGAAAATTCGAACATATATTTTATGGAAAATAGATGTTGGACGATGCACCCTGCTGCCTTGTTGACAACATGACCGCTTTTGCCCGTTCATATCGCGGCTCAGGTTAATAGAACTCCGTCATTGTTAGGTTATTTTTGCCATCAAATAATCAGTTCTGACTGGACCATACGGAATATAACAATGTTCCCGGCAAGTATTGCTCAGACTTCACACGCCAAGCATCACCGGCAAAATAACTATCTTTACTAAACTCCAGAGGATCCCAGTACTTTTCGTTTAGAGTTGGGTACTGGAGGGTAACTAGCCCCCCTTAAGAACAATGTCTAATTGCTGACACAAAAAAGCAACGTTTGGGGAAAATTTTTTATGTGGATGAAGGTCATGCTTAGGCGAATAAACTATAAAGGGAATTAAATGGCTACAGTTTACACTTTTTTTGTTGTTGATATTTCATTAAATGTTGTTTTTAGAAAAGGGGCATTTTTTAAAAAGTACTGGGGTAACTGAGGGTGCCAGTTACCCCGGTAGAAGATTATGGCATAGGGTTTCACACAAGTATGTCCCGTGTAGCTCAGTTGGTAGAGCATGGCGCTTGCAACGCCAGGGTTGTGGGTTTGATTCCCACGGGGGGCCAGTATGAAAAAAATGTATGCACTCACTAACTGTAAGTCGCTCTGGATAAGAGCGTCTGCTAAATGACTATAAATGTAAAAAATATGTAAAATGTGTGTTAAAATCCAATTAATCAGTTTTATTTAGTAAGTAATACTTAAAAGCTAAGTCTAGTTGTCTTATTTTACTCATTTAAATAAAATATGGGGGGAAATGGTGTTGCATATGTCACCATTAATATCCGCACTATGAGGAGATTTGATGTAAAGTCCCTCTTTTTAACTCTCCTGCACATTAAGTTTCTTTGTTCTTTTTTTGTTGTTCCTTTTCCATACCATCCATTATGTACAATTGCACTAAATATTTTTTGAATAATGCAATATTTTAAATCCCAGCAGTCTTCAAAATGACATTCAGGAGCAAAAGGTTTTTAATAGTTGTTTTTAATTCATGAAAAAAGAAATTCATTGGAATATAATATTGGAATGGAATATAACTAATAACATTAAATATCATAGGAATATAACATTTAATAACAATAACTTAACTAATTAATTCAGTGTTACATTGACGTGGCAACTCTCTTATGCTCTGCTATTGCACGATTCTAATTTGTACATAGGTCACAAATAAAGCTATCCATAGAAAAATTGGAGCATAACTCATGAGCCCACCTCCTGCACTGCTCACACCTAATCCAGTCCCCACCTGTGACTGACAACAGGGGGAGAGATGCCAATTGAAAAGCTCTCTCTTAAAAATGTAGCTAGCTATCTAGCTATATTACATAAAATGCTGTGTAAAATAGCTAAAAGGCTATAAAGTAACATTAACTGTAAATCAGTCACTAGTGGTAACATTTACAACTGCAATTAAGTTAAGTTATCTTTTTAATGTATTTTACCTCAGACGATCTGGTAGTAAGGTTGCTAGCTAGCACTCCTAGCCGCTTATGCTAACTAGCTAGCTGGCTAGCATTTACTTTACAAGTGGTCCTCTGTAGCTCAATTGGTAGAGCATGGCGCTTGTAACGCCAAGGTAGTGGGTTCGATCCCCGGGACCACCCATACGTAAAAAATGTATGCACACATGACTGTAAGTCGCTTTGGATAAAAGCATCTGCTAAATGGCATATTATTATTATTATTATAAGTTGCTAGCTAGCAAATTAGCATAAACTAGCACTAACGGAGCTAGTCATTGTTTAAATGACAGGTACAAACACATTCATAACCATAAAGGGGTAACTAGCCCACAGGGGCCAGTTACTCCCTAGTAGGGGGGGGCAGTTGCCCCCAACACACTCATCCAAAATATTACCACTTTACTCAACGATTATCTACATTTTTCTCTCTAAACAAGTGGATTATTTATTTTTAGGCTTTCCTACTTGTATATTTAAAAATCAATTATAGATCTAACTTCATTGGAATATATCTAAAACGTAAAAATTAGGGGGGGTGGCAGTTACCCCCAGGTGGCTAGTTACCCCCAAGTACCCTATTATGTCTAGATTAAAGTACATATATAAAACTATTATTCAGTGTAAAGAGATTCCAAACCAGCTATTTTTCAATAAAATAATTTAGTTATTACAAATTCAAAGACGGTGATTTTACAGTAGTCTATTTGAGACGCACATTCAATCTGATTTGACTTGAAAGACTTTGAAGTGCTATCTGATCATCAGGTATGCCAATTACAAATGATAACTTTTGTAATTGATAGGCAAATCGATAGCCTTTGCATGCAGTCGAAGAAAAGTTGACATGTCTCCCACCCCACCTATGACCACTATTATCATGATGCATAATATGTATTATTATCGAATTGATAGGCCTATTCAGTTGTGTGTACTCTTCAGTTGTGTGTACTCTGTGGCAGTTGGGAGCAGTGCGCATTGTGCATACTCTCTAGCTTCACACAGTCGCGCGTGATGAAGAGGAGGCAGAGTTTCCTCAACGTAGGTAGCGGGCGTATGAAGCCCGACCAGCAAAAACAGCTTTGAACCGGTTTGTTCTCCGGCAAACAAGCGGTATAAAACGGATTCTGTGCGCGTAGCTGCTGCTGGCACACGGGTCTGCTCACACCTCAGATAAAGCCTTGCGGAAGCTCGGCATCTGCATGTGATGTTTTAAAAATATTTTTTGTAATTCAATTTCGATTCTATACAAAGAGTTATTATAGGGAGACCATCCTTCATGGCAACTCCCTGTAGCGAACGCGCACTTATCCTGCAGTTGCCTGTTGTTGTGCATGTGGCTGTTGTTGATGTTGAGGTAAGTCGCATGTATTTCCTAGTGTTAGTAAAATAACAATAGGCTACTATATCACAACATTATAGCATAGCAGGCCTATGGCTAGATACAGAATTATATATTTTGTTGGCTATGTGTAATGGGTGATTAAGTGGCAAAAAAAAAAAAAGGAAATTGTAAAGTGGTTATCCCACTGGCTATAGGGTGAATGCACCAATTTGTAAGTCGCCTGGATAAGAGCGTCTGCTAAATGACGTAAATGTAAATGTAAATGAATAGCCTATCAGTGTAGTTCCTTTGTTGCAGATGCTGATAAAACCCATATTGTTTCATAAAGAAAAATTGGTAGCTACACTACATGACCAAAATAATGTGGACACCTGATCGTCGAACATCTCATTCCAAAATCATGGGCATTCAAATGGAGTTGGTCCCCCCTTTGCTGCTATAACAGCCTCCACTCTTCTGGGAAGGTTTTCCATTAGATGTTGGAAGATTGCTACGGGGACTTGCCACATGAGCATTAGTGAGGTCGGGCACTGAAGTTGGGCAATTAGGTCTGGCTCGCAGTCGGCATTCCAATTCATCCCAAAGGTGTTCGATGGGGTTGAGGTCAGGGCTCTGTGCAGGCCAGTCAAGTTCTTCCACGCCGATCTCAACAAAACATTTCTGTATGCATTCTGTATGCACCTCCCTTTGTGCACGGGGGCATTGTAATGCTGAAACAGGAAAGGGCCTTCCCCAAACTGTTGCCACAAAGTTGGATGCACAGAATTGTCTAGCATGTCATTGTATGCTGTAGCATTAAGATTTCCCTTCACTGGAACTAAGGGGCCTAGCCCCTTAGTGAAAAACAGCCCCAGACCATTATTCGTCCTCCACCAAACTTTACAGTTGGCACTATGCATTGGGGCAGGTGGCGTTCTCCTGGCATCAGCCAAAGCCAGATTCGTCCGTCGGACTGCCAGATGGTGAAGCGTGATTCATCACTCCAGAGAACGCGTTTCCACTGCTCCAGAGTCTAATGTCGGTGAGCTTTACACCACTCCAGTCGACGCTTGGCATTGCACATGGTGATTTTAGGCTTGTGTGTGGCTGCTTAGCCATGGAAACCGTTCTGTGAGCTTGTGTGGCCTACCACTTCGCGGCTGAGTCGGTTGTTGCTCCTAGACGTTTCCACTTCACCATAACAGCACTTAGTTGACCAGGGCAGCTCTAGCAGGGCAGAATTTGACGAACTGACTTGTTGGAAAGGTGGCATCCTATGACGGTGCCACATTGAAAGTCACTGAGCTCTTCAGTAAGGCCATTCTACTGCCAATGTTTGTCTATGGAGATTGCATGGCTGTGTGCTCGATTTTATACACCTGTCAGCAACGGGTGTGGCAGAAATCGCCAAATCCACTCATTTGAAGGGGTGTCCACATACTTTTGTATATATAGTGTATGTGTAGATGGCACAGTGTTTCTCCATATAATGGTGTTTAGCCTACCCGCAAATTGATAGATGCACAACTTTTGCTTTTAAAAACTAAGAGGGATAGAAGAGCGGATGCTGCAGTAGTGCACCTATAGCTCAAATTGCTCTCAGGCACAAATTACTCAGGAACAGTGCATTTTTTTTGTTTTTTCTTTTTGTTTTTTCTTCTTGTTAGCACTGGAAAGGGTGTGCCTGTAAAAGTTCAGTGTTTCGTGCCAGAACCGAGGGGAGATAGGCAAAAGGCAGGTTAAAGTACAAGGTAGGCAGTCCAGACTCCAAACTCTCCTCCTTCAAGGTGTGGTCTGTGTGAGGGCACAAAATGGGCAGCGCAGGATGAGAGGGTTGCACTCTGTTTTAAACAGGTGACCTGCCAGGCAAGAGCAGCATCAACATCAAGATGTGAGTGTGTATTTGGCATTTATCTACAACTTTAGAAAGGAACTTAGGACATTTATCACTTCGTTAATCATGATTCATGTCTCCAAACTTGCTTGTGATTTATTTTGTCTGTATTCTCATGCATTTGTGTCGTTGCTTGTCCAGTCCACCTGTGCTTTTAACACTTTTTGCTTTTTTCCCCCCGGTTTTCCCCAGGAAACCTCCCTGTTGACAGCATGAGTCTTCAGAACTCAAAGAATGTGCTGGATGGAGGTTGGGGATGGGTCATTGTTGTGGCCTGCTTCGTGGCCCAGTTCCTGGCCTACGGCTCCCCCCAGTCGGTGGGCGTCCTGTACCCGGAGTGGCTCCACGCCTTCCAGGAGGGGAAAGGCATGACAGCCTGGGTTGGCTCCCTGGTCTCTGGAGTGGGACTCATAGCCAGTAAGTATTCTCCAAACACCTTTGTTTATTTATTTAGATACTGTGTGGGTATAGTCTAATGCTCTCATCCAAAGACAGGGGATACCTTCAGAGCTCACTGGTCTGTGATTTTACCCATAATGCCACCATTGTTGTATGTGTTTATAGATTTTGTATGTTACAAAAAAATCAACGAACTATTTTATAACAAAAATGTATTCAACTCAGCATCTGAACATCTGTTCAAGAATTCCATGTTGATTTTCTTGGCATGGCTTTGAATTGATATGCTAAACAGCATGTCAGTGGTTATACCTGAATTTACTTATCAATGCACTTTAGTTGCAGCTACATTGTCTTGAAATTAGTCTCACCTGGTATGCACGTCTGACACGTGTTGCTGTTGTATAATTAAAGAGCAACTGAAGGCAAACAACTTCTCTGGTAGAAAGCGGCCTATGGGGCATCGATATTAGGCAGAAACATTTATTCTGGTGTCAAAATTGACTACAAAGTGTAAATAGGATAATTTTGGTCATAAAGTCAGCAGAGTGAAAGTACAAACACTTGCCACGTTCGAACACACACGAGACACCCACAGCAAAGCACGCCTCCAAGACCCAAATCTCGTTCTTGGTCGCATGTTCTGAGGAGAACTGAAACCGAGGCTAAATCAGAAAGTTCCCTTTAATGATGTCACTGATAAAGTACCAGACAAAAGAATGGTCCAACGTCTCTATAAACACATACAATGATGGTGGCATTATAGGTAAAGACACAGACCAATTGTTATCTTGCCAAGTAATCTTGTTTGGAGGGCAGAGTTGCACATGATAAGACGGGAAAATACGTAATTTACCTAGGACATATCAACAGCTGTGAAAGTGCAGTGCTGACTTTGTCTGACTTGTCCTAAGTAGATGAAGGGAATTGTGCAATATGGATGCACTTTGTGGTGCTGTTAACACTAAGTTGTGGTCACAAGTCAGCCCGGTCATACCTGCAGGAGGAGCACTTAGCTATGATCACACTGTCTGTGTCTGTCTGTCTGTGTCTGTGTCTCTGTGAAAATGGGGATGACAGAGAAAAATAGGGAGGTTGATAAAACATTTAACAGTTTCAGTCGTTTGAATGACCAGGGACACAGGAGGACTCAGTTCACTGCATGGCTGCAAGCAAGCTGTATTAAAGTTGCATTCAATTATTTTTCTAAAACTGGATCCGAGATAGTAGATCATGATCTTGCTTTACCGCCAGGCTAAGCCTCCCTTCACGTCGTCGCCTTTCCAAAGAGGTCAGTGAAAAGTAATGACTAGACGGATGGCTCCAAGTACACGTGTGGGGCTTGGCAGCTAGGCTATGCAGGCTTAAACCATGGACTCTTTTAATTGGTGGTGAAATGGAAGGGAGGGGGAGATAGGGTTCAACAGGACACCCTTGGGTTGTCAGTTGTCTGCTCAGGAATTCAATGTGTCAGCACAAGAAGTAGAGTTTGACTCTGCTGAAACAAGTTGTCAATTTAATGTGCATAAGACACAAGGACCTATACAAATTGCAGTGTATATCATTGGAAGCTAATCGGATTGGGCTGCATTTGACTTGGCGGGATGCTAGGGAAACATAGCAGTCTTTAATATATTGGCAGCAGATTATGGGTTAGTGAGGTGATCTTCCAAAACTTGGCCCAAGTCCTTGCTTCTGTCCACTGAAGGATCCAATTTGTCCTAACCAGACCTGTATTTCCATTGTTTGAAATGCACACCGTCCCCCTAAAAAGTCCATCAATCAGGATATGTGGTCCCATTTGCCATAAATATATATATTCCTGTAACTCTGTGTGCTTTTAAATTTGTTATGCTGTGAGGATGATGACGAATGAGCATCAAACGCTGTCCTTTTCCCTGACCCTTAACCTCTGCTCAGGTGTCTAATAACTAGCTAGTGCCACTTTTAGGCCTCAGGGGAAATGTGAGGAGAGCAAATGGAGTCACAAACCTAGCCAACAACACGCTTAAGGCAGAGGCTAAAGAGCACAGATGAACCCTCTTAAATAGGGAATGATAAAAAAGTGAAAATTATAAGGTCAAAATAATATCAGTGCAGAAAAGGGGACCATGTCACATGGTTAGAGTTGATACAGTAAATAATGTTTTCCTGCCATGAAATAACCCCACATGTACAGTACACCTTGACTGGTATCACTTTCCGTTTGGTTAGTTTAGTATTGTTTAGTAAATCCATCTTGTTTACACCACATGGATCCTGAAAGCACCATATAAATTCCATCTTGTTTACACCACATGGATCCTGAAAGCACCATATAAATTCCATCTTGTGTCTTTGTTGTTTGTGTCATATAAAAAAAAAATGTCTCCTCCCTAAACTCTCTGCGCTTATTCAGCAATGTACACTCAACTCTCCCATACACGTCATTCATTCACACTTCCTCTCTGTCCTGTGTTCTCCCCCAGGTCCGGTCTGCAGTGCCTGTGTGGATAACTTTGGGGCGCGCCCTGTGACCATCTTCAGTGGGGTTATGGTGGCAGGGGGCCTGATGCTCAGTGCCTTCGCCCCAAACGTTCAGTTCCTCATCTTCTCTTACGGTATAGTCGTCGGTAAGTGAGAACCTTGTGGTGGTCTTTTACTGCTGAAGCAAGTCTGTGGTTTGTATGGCCCACTATTAGATATAGGATTAGCCTTGTCAGTGTGAGGAAATGATAGGAAGTTGCTTGTGTACTCAGTGGTTTTGTTGGGAGTGAACTGTGTTTTTGACTCACCATTACATACAAATATTAGACAATAACCTATCTTTCACTGATAGATAAGACACAACTTCCTCAGAGATAAGAATTGATACATAAAGAAGTATCAAGTTGGAGCTGTAAGTGAATAGGTTCATGCCTACGCTCGAGCACACATGCACTGAGGGTATGTGTAAAACAGAGGGGGCTGGTGGGAGGAGCTATAGGAGGATGGGCTCATTGTAATGGCTGGAATGGAATAAATGGAACGGAGTGGTTTCCATATGTTTGATACAGTTCCATTAGTTTTTTGCAATTGCTAACAAGCATCGGTCAATACTGAAGCCACTTTTTCAAAACTCTTCACACAGTCTGCATTACCAACATTCATCTTGGCCAAACAGTTCATCTCACCTCAAACTCACTCAAACCACCAAAACACTTCATACATGTCTCAAAATAAGCTTGTTCGACCATAACACTGGCAACAATTCTCACTCAGAAAGCATACATTGTCACTCATAACACACTGACCTAAAAAAAACACTAACAGGGAGCATTACATAAATGATGAACTTTTCTCTTTGAAGTTTGAATGATTTTTCACATAAATCAGTATTTCATTATAGAATAAGAATAACACCTTTTCACTTTATTGACTGTACTAAAGTATAAGTAACAAGAATGATTCAGAAATGCAGCAATTTGCTTCAATAGCCTTTATTTTTTATATATCTTTGTATATAGTAATTTACTATAAGTAAATTACTACAATTTTTTTTTTCCTGAAAGTATAATCACTCATTCTGTACAGTACTGTGAGGGTTCTAGTTCTCCCTCTCTCCTGCATTTGGCCACAAGTTCTCATCAACATCACATCTTATTTATTCTCTGGCGATGCATCTTGGAAAGGATCTTCTGGAATGTCTAGTCCAACCCTGGCAGTCTTCAGGAGAAGTGTCTCCACACCCCGCATTCATGTCATCCAGTAAGGACATCTGGTCATGTGGATGGTGGTCATAAACCTTCCACCTCCACGCAGAGAAAAACTCCTCTATGGGGTTTAGGAAGGGGGAGTATGGAGGCAGGAATAGTACTGACATCATGGGATGTGCAGCAAACCAGTCTGTGACTGTTTATGCAGGTCATGAAATTAGCCTCTCTGTATTGTAGGGGCCAATGTAACAGCAAACCATCATTGGATAGTGCTGCACACATTGTGATGTTAGCTCCTCTCTGGCCTGGGACATCCACAGTTGCTCTCTGTCCAATCACATTCCTTCCCCTGCAGTGTGTTTTTGCCACGTTGAATCCAGCTTCATCCACAAAGATGAATGTATGTGCAGTTTGCCTGGCTTCCATTTCCATTACTCTCTAAAATACAGTAAATCCACAGTGTTACAGTACTTTACATTATGCATAGCTGGGTATGTACCCTGTTTGGTTATTGAACAGACATTTTACCTGGACATATTGATACCGGAGTTCTTTCTCACGTTTACCGTTTCTCTCAAAGGGTACAGTGTACAACTGCTTCATCCTTATTTTATGTTTCTCTAGGACGCTGGCAATTGTCGTTGTGCTGACCGTATTCACATTCCCAAAAGTGAAATTGTCTGCCAGCACTCTGTCCCGAATTTCCTGCAGTTTTATTGCATTGTTACCAATTATCAAGTCAACAATGGCAATTTCCTGCGCATCAGATAATATTCTGGCTCTCCCTCGTGTGGGAGGCAACCTTTTGGATCCTACTGAAAAACACAAAACAATCAATATATTTCAAAATGTCAGTACATGTAAAAATGTGAACATACTGTATTGTACTGTAATATGTAGTTCAATTATCATTGAAGGATGCACATCTCACCTGTTGTTTTGCCGGAAAATACTATTGTACTATTGATGCAACTGTTGAACGCTGCAGATTTGGTCGCACCCTTAAACCGGCCTCTCTCAAAGAGAGATCATGGTTTACAACATGGTAAATAATTGTGGCCTTTATCTCATTAGAGACCACCGCTCTTGGTCTTCCTCTCCTTTGTCCTCCACGCATTCTCCCTCTCCCTGCCACTCTTCTTCCCCCACCAACCTGTCTTCCTTGATCCATGTTTCCAAACTAAATCATGCCGAAGCCATCCTCTTGTCTGTTTGGTAATGAGACTAAAAACAGGACACTTGGGTAGGCTTTCAGCTGAAATTGCAATCAGCTGTGTTTGGAATGATTAAATATTCTGCTGAGATTTTCTATATGTTTCAATCTGGTTACTGCAGAAATGCACGACATTTGCCATCAATCTGTTTTGAATGTGTTTTTAACGCATTTGAAAACATGTGCTGCAAATATTTTGTTTTGCAGGTGGTGGAGTATGAATGAGAAAATAGTTAATGGATTTTGGAGAATGTGGTCATTGAATGCGTTTTGTGTGAAAGCAATGAAAAATGATTCACAGTTTGGCCCACATACACTTCTGTTTCGCTGACTGTGTGAAGAGTTTTGACAATGTGACTTCAGTTTTGACCAATGCATGTTAGCAATTGAAAAAAACTGTAATCCCATTCCAGCCATTACAATGAGCCTGTCCTCCTATAGCTCCTCCCACCAGCCTCCTCTGGTGCTGAATGAGGGTATATGTAGGAAGTATTCAGAGATATAAAAACAAGGTAGAGTCAGATTCCCAGATGCCTCTGGTGCCCCCCAATAGTGTGACGGCCCCATTACAGCCCCTTATCTAACACCCAGTGACAGCTGTTCCATGCTGAGGGGATAGAGCCCAATAGACTGCCACTGTCAACACTGCCTGTGGCATTGACCTGAGCGAGAGGCCATGCATATTTGAAGAAAGGCGTCTATTTTCAGACCGTGTGGCTCAGTTTCCTCTTATCGCTCCAGCCCCCCCCCCCCTCCTCTAGTCATCCATTGCGGATCAAATTACCAGAGACTTTTGGGGTGATTTTACACTAGACAAAAGTTATTGTGAATAAATGTAACGACTTTATCAGAGAGCAACAGATTTTAAACATGGTGAATGTGTTATTACAGTACATGACTAAGATGGCCTTACACAGTCACACAGTTTTACATTTAAGGTACACAGTTTACCGTGCAAGGCTTTGTTCAGAACATTAAATATATTCTTCAACATGGTTAATAAGGTACTGTAGTTAAATGCTCCTCTACAATGTGCTAATAAAATTTACCTCTGTTGTTTTTGTTGTCCACAGGTCTTGGCTGCGGTCTTCTCTATGCTGCAACATTGACCATCACCTGTCAGTACTTTGACAAGAGACGTGGCCTCGCCCTCGGCATAGTCACCACAGGTACTTCAGCCCCCCTCTGCGCTCACTGGGTTCACACCAAGTCTCCATGCTCAGTTCTTTCTTGTTTCAGAAGACGGAAGTCTTGGAATGCCAAGGTAAACATTCTAGTCTAAAAACTGTGTGTCCTTGTGGTTAGGGAAGTGGACTTGTGACAAGAGGAACACTGGTAATACAACCCAGTTCTGGAGCATTCAGTTCTTGTCCCCAGTTTTTGTCACAATCAAATCTGAAACGAAATTGCCTTAGGGAATATCCAGCTGTATCAATGGAGAACAGGGTGGGTAGCTTTAGGCAAAGCTTTTATGAAATGAATATATCTCTAATGGCTTATTCTTGGAATGCCAACACTAAATCATTCCTTTCTCTCATTTAGGCACAAGTGTGGGAGGGTTCCTCTATGCCACTGCTCAGAATGAGCTGATTCTTCTCTTTGACATGGACGGCTGCCTGCTGATTATCGGAGCCTTGGCCCTCAACCTCATGGCCTGTGGCGGCTTCATGAGGCCTCTGAACATGCCTGCCTACTACCTCAAACAGAAGGCTGCTCTGGAGCGCACAGAGGAGCAGCTCTTTGAGAACCCGCCTGCTGACGACCTCAAGACCACACCGAGCACCGGCGAGAGAACCTTGACGGTCAAGGATCTCCTGATCATCATCGACGCCAAAGACATCACCATCACCACAACTGACAAAAAAGGGGGCTTCATGGCAGGTTCAGCCATTGTGAAAATGATCAAGAAGAAGCGTCAGGCCTACTCAAAGTACATGCACTCCACGGCTGACTTCCTGCACAACAGAAACTTCATGGCCCTCTGCATCGCCATCTTCCTGTTCAGCCTGGGAGCCTTTCCTCCGGTCCTCTTCATGGAGGATGTGGCCCAGAGTGAGGGCCTCGTCGACGAGGTCAGCATCATCCCCCTGGTCTCCATTGTAGCCGTCACTGCCGGCGTGGGCAAGCTGACCCTGGGCATACTAGCAGACGTGAGGTGGATCAACAGTGTGTTCCTGTACGCCTTCACCCTGCTGGGGACCGGGACAGCCCTCCTCCTCATCCCCATGTCCAAGAGCTACGTAGGCCTGCAGGTACTCTCCGCTGTGGTGGGCTTCTTCTCTGGGAACTGGTCCCTAACGTCTTACATCACCACCAAGATTGTGGGCCTGGACAAACTGACCCAAGCCCATGGGGTCCTCATGTTCTTTGGGGGATTCGGGATCGTGCTCGGGCCCCCTGTTGTTGGTAAGAAAGATCCCACTTCTGACACCATTGGTCAACATCATTGCGGAGTGTGTGGTACTGATTTACAGTTGTTAGTTTAGAGCTGGTACAGGTTCATATTCATGCTTTTACAGATGTCAAAACATTTTTACAGATTATGTCATATTAATGTGTGAGTGAGAATGTTGAACTCAAGATGTTTGCCTTTAGCTAGTCTTTATCTGACTCATACTTTGTCGAGAGATTTTGTTGATTCTAATTAAATTGTTTTTTCTCTCCTCTTCTTCCTGTTCCAGGGTGTTTTTTTGACTGGACCCAGTCCTATGACCTGGCCTTCTACTTCAGTGGAGGCTCTGTGCTCCTGGGTGGGGTCACGCTCTTTCTCTGTGCTCTGCCCTGGTGGGACAAAAAGAAGGCTGACATCGACAGGCCCGACATTCAGTACACCAGCAACTGTGACAAAGTTGCCTCTGTAGCCTGAACACTGACTTTCACATCGACCTTGCTCTCCAGTGCTCCCAGCTATTTTTGCTGATAAACGTTATACCGTTCAAGAGGTTGTTGAGAATATTTCCTAGTGCCAGATTTCACATACCTGAGAAGAGTATTGAAGTAGAGTAGGCCTTTTCTATATATCTTTAGTGTTTTTAAAGATGCCTATGTTGAGCATTTTAATTACGGTCTCATTTTAAGAGGCCTATTCAACAAAATGTTTTTTAAACAAATGAATACAATAGATTATGTTTACTTAGAATGAATGCTGTTTTTTAAGTTTCCGGATCTTCACTGGGCTCAAATGAAAAATACTTTTTCTTCTGGTGACCCTGTGGAGAAATGCAAACCAACAGTAGCCTGTGAAGATGTTGGTTGAAAACACAAAAGACTGTTCAAATTACTCAACATATGGAAATGTATAACCATGCAAAATTCCAATTACAAAGAATTTACCAGGTATTTCCTGGAGGGAAAAAATACAGGGATTGGAAAAAAATGAGGGAATGCACTTTAATGTACTCTTTTTAATTATAGCCGAACAAACTGTTTGTTTCTATCTTACCAAAGCACCAGGATGGTGGATGCCTGTCAACACGTTATGCCTGATGAATACAAGCCTTGCTTTTAAAGGATAGATATGTCTTGTTTTTAAATTCATTGGCATTGTGCTGTATTTTAC
Source organism: Coregonus clupeaformis (assembly GCF_020615455.1). Taxonomy (NCBI): domain Eukaryota; kingdom Metazoa; phylum Chordata; class Actinopteri; order Salmoniformes; family Salmonidae; genus Coregonus; species Coregonus clupeaformis. Next base: position 20,772,462 of record NC_059228.1, read on the forward strand.
TTGTACTGTCCAAACGTGTTTGTTTGAGTTAGGGAGGTACTGAACACCTCACTTTTGTCTTGACCTGACTAAGAACTTGCTGAAGAATATGTGGGGCAAATACCAGAGACTTTACAGGAATAAAGTCCAGTTCCTCTAACTAATGCATGCTGGTTCTTCGTGGCATGACCCATTTCCTGCATTTGTTCAGCAGGCTTGTAAAACTTTTGTTTTTGTCTGTGGTTTTTGTTTTTTAATAGCACTATATTTTGTAGTTATGATTTTATATTTTTAAAGAATAGAATGATTGTGATTCCTGCTTTGTTAGTCACTTGAAGATCTGATTTTGTATGTAAAATGTACCACTATATATAATAATATTGTTTTATTCTCAGTCTAGCGTCTTTGTAGAAGTATTTACAGGGTTTAAAATACAATACTAAATATCTGTGATCCAAAAAGGCTAGAAACAGTAGAGCTGTCACTTTTTATATGATGTTGAACCACTTTGTATTTTCTTTTTTAATGTCAGTGTTACGGTATTTATGTTTGCAATTTTTCTATTTTATTTTCAACAAAGTGCCAATAAAATGAAATTCAATATTGTGATTCTGGATGTGTTTTAATGCTGTCTGACTAACATAAAATATGATTCACTGAAGACCTCTCTTCTTGACTTCCGCACATGTGGTGAACATTTTGGTTGTATTCTGAGCAAATGTTCTGTAAACTCCAGACACTCCTTGAAAATTTGACATAATTCAGTCATTTGGCAGTACACCATATGAACTGATACGCAAAACGACACCGGATTCAAAACTTAGAATCTAAATATATAAAATTATATAAAATTCTTGCTACCAATAGAATGTTATTTATATGGGGCTCTGCAGATTTTGCTGCAAAGAGACAGAATCATTAGATAATTTGTTTTGGTACTGTCCATTTGTAGCTTGTTTTTGGACACAGGTCCAGGAATGGCTAAAGGATTGCAATATTTACCTGGAGCTAACCCTGCAGATAGCACTACTGGGTGATCTGAAAAGTAATAGTCAATTGATCAATAACATAATACTATTAGCAATTTTTTTTATTTTCAATTCACAATCTGTAGAAACAATGAGAATAGAAAGGTTCAGAACTTTTGTAAGACATCACAGTACAGTTGAAATATATATGGCAAATAGAAATCCTATATGGATGGTGTTAAAAGATGGATGGGAGGTGTTGAATGGAATTGAAGGATGGGACTAATAACAACTAACAACAAACAATAACAAGATAACTAATAATGTAGGCACGCTGTGTCCATAATAAGTGTATGGGTTGTAGGTTGGGAGCTTTTGTGAAGGAGCACAGTTAGAAAGATATGGCATATAGAAGCAAACCGGATGGACATGAAAATGATAGGAAAGGTTGAGAGTAGAAGAAGTTCAGGAGAAAGAACAAACTAAATGTAATTACTGTAAAATTGACTGTGTCCATAAAATGTAGACAGTGGGTATGGGCTGGAAGTAGAGGCCTAGGCGTTGTTGTTCACTAGTTTACTCCAAGTAGAGAAAGGGTGGCGGGGTTGGAAAGTAATAAAGGGGAATATATATATATTTTTAAAGGATATGTATGTGTATGTATGTGTGTGTGTATGTGTGTATATATGTATATATACAGTCATGGCCAAAATTGTTGGCACCCCTGAAATTTTTCCAGAAAATGAAGTATTTCTCACAGAAAAGTATTGAAATTACACATGTTTTGCTATGCACATGTTTATTTCCTTTGTGTGTATTGGAATAACACAAAAAAAACAGGAAAAAAGCAAATTTGACATAATTTCACACAAAACTCAAAAAATGGGCCGGACAAAATGATTGGCACCCTTAACTTAATATTTAGTTGCACACCCTTTGGAAAAAATAACTGAAATCAGTCGCTTCCTATAACCATCAATAAGCTTCTTACACCTCTCACCCGGAATTTTGGACCACTCTTCTTTTGCAAACTGCTCCAGGTCTCTCATATTGGATGGGTGCCTTTTCCCAACAGCAATTTTAAGATCTCTCCACAGGTGTTCAATGGGATTAAGATCTGGACTCATTGCTGGCCACTTCAGAACTCTCCAGCGCTTTGTTGCCATCCATTTCTGGGTGCTTTTTGAAGTATGTTTGGGGTCATTGTCCTGCTGGAAGACCCATGATCTCGGACGCAAACCCAGCTTTCTGACACTGGGCCCTACATTGCGACCCAAAATCCTTTGGTAATCCTCAGATTTCATGATGCCTTGCACACAGTCAAGGCACCCAGTGCCAGAGGCAGCAAAACAACCCCAAAACATCTTTGAACCTCCACCATATTTGACTGTAGGTACTGTGTTCTTTTCTTTGAAGGCTTCATTACATTTTCGGTAAACAGTAGAACGATGTGCTTTACCAAAAAGCTCTATCTTGGTCTCATCTGTCCATAAGACGTTCTCCCAGAAGGAATTTGGCTTACTCATGTACATTTTGGCAAACTGTAGTCTTGCTTTTTTATGTCTCTGTGTCAGCAGTGGGGTCCTCCTGGGTCTCCTGCCATAGCGTTCATTTCATTCAAATTTCGACGTATAGTTCGCGCTGACACTGATGCACCCTGAGCCTGCAGGACAGCTTGAATTTCTTTGGAACTTGTTTGGGGCTGCTTATCCACCATCCGGACTATCCTGCGTTGCAACCTTTCATAAATTTTCTCTTCCGTCCACGTCCAGGGAGATTAGCTACAGTGCCATGGGTTGCAAACTTCTTGATCATGTTGCGCACTGTGGACAAAGGAACATCTAGATCTCTGGAGATGGACTTGTAACCTTGAGATTGTTGATATTTTTCCACAATTTTGGTTCTCAAGTCCTCAGACAGTTCTCTTTTCCTCTTTCTGTTCTCCATGCTTAGTGTGGCACACACAGAAACACAATGCAAAGACTGAGTCAACTTCTCTCCTTTTTATCTGCTTTCAGGTGTGATTTTTAGATTGCCCACACCTGTTACTTGCCCCAGGTGAGTTTAAAGGAGCATCACATGCTTGGAACAAACTTATTTATCCACAATTTTGAAAGGGTGCCAATAACTTTGTCCGGCCCATTTTTTTAGTTTTGTGTGAAATTATGTCAAATTTGCTTTTTTCCTGTTTTTTTTTGTGTTATTCCAATACACACAAAGGAAATAAACATGTGCATAGCAAAACATGTGTAATTTCAATACTTTTCTGTGAGAAATACTTCATTTTCTGGAAAAATTTCAGGGGTGCCAACAATTTTGGCCATGACTGTATATAAACATGAGGGATTGGAAGTGATGCAGACAATTACATTGATGGAAGTTACAATCTATCTGCAATACTAAGCTGATCTACCCCCCCCAAAAAATGAAGAAAAAAAATTAAAAAATAAAAAGTACACCATCCTCCCATCTCAATGGAACTATACTGAACAAAAAAATATAAACGCAACATCCAACCATTTCAAAGATTTTACTGAGTTACAGTTCACATAAGGAAATCAGTCAATTGAAATAAATAAATTAGGCTCTAATCTATGGATTTATACATGACTGGGAATACAGATATGCATCTGTTGGTCACAGATACATAAAAAAAAAAAGGTAGGGGCGTGGATCAGAAAACCAGTCAGTATCTGGTGTGACCACCATTTGCCTCATGCACACATCTCCTTTGCATAAAGTTGATCAGTTGATCAGGCTGTTGATTGTGGTCTTTGGAATGTTGGCCCATTCCATAACCCCACCGCCACCATAGGGCACTGTTCACATCATTGACATCAGCAAACCTGTCGCCCACACGACATCATACATGTGTTCTGCGGTTGTGAGGCCTGGTTGGACGTACTGCCAAATTCTATGCCCTTACAAAAAAAGATTGCAATTTTCAAACTGCAGTAAAAGTGCAGTAAGTGCAGTCGACTGTGGTATTTTGGATGCAGAATAACTGCGGTGTACTGCAGTTTCTAATGCAGTTATACTGTACTGTAACTGCAGTTACGCTGCAAAATTACTGCAGTAAAAAAAACGGTGTTATTTTGGATGCAGTATTTGCAACCTACTGCAGTTATACTGCACTCTGACTGCAATCTTTTTTTGAAAGGTGGAGGTGGCTTATGGGTGAGAAATGAACATTCAATTATCTGGCAACATTCTTGCAGTCAGCATGCCAATTGCACACTCCCTCAAAACATGAGACATCTGTGGCATTGTGTTGTGTGACAAAACTGCACATTTTAGAGTGGCCTTTTATTGTCCCCAGCAGAAGGTGAACCTGTGTAATGATCATGCTGTTTAATCAGCTTCTTCATATGCCACACTTGTCAGGTGGATGGATTATCTTGGCAAATGAGAAATGCTCACTAATTGGGATGTAAACAAATTTGTGCACAACATTTGAGAGAAATATGCTTTTTATGCATATGGAACATTTATGGGATCATTTATTTCAGCTCATGAAACATGGGACCAACACTTTACATGTTGCGTTTATTTTTTGCTCAGTGTATATTTGGCTACATTGTAGCAGAAAATAAAAAACAGGTGGTATGCACATGTAGGCCTATGCCACTAACATGTTTCAGTTCACAGTTAGGAGGAAATTAACCGCATTCTGACTGGGCAGGAAATTGAATGCACCCTCCGAAAAATCTCCATAGTTACAGTACTTGTCACATGACACAAACATGTAAACGGAGAATACTAATTAGTTTGCCAAGGCCTACAGTAAAACATGTCTTATTTCCTCGGCTGTCAGTGTAAAGCTAGGTATATTTCTTAATATCTATACATATACAAGTGTGTGAGCGATGGAAAAACATTTATTTGCCTCAAATATCAAACTTTCCGATAGATATCGGGAGGAAGAACCTTCCATGAATAAAAACGACGCATAGAAATGTCAAAAGGAGCGTTGCTGTTTGCTGACTTGAGATGGGAGCAAGCGCCTCGATATCTCTCTGTGTAAGTTTGAGTAATTTCTTATTTTACAAGGCATACCGTGCAATGCAGTATTGAATATAGCTTGTTAATGAATAAAAGACAGGCAAGCGAAAACTGAATTGTCAGTGAATGCATCAGCCAAGTTTCATCAGTAGGTGAGAATTCTCAGTCAGCTAACGTTACATCAGCTGTTTTACAGGAAATACAGTAACGTTACATAACTTCAGACAATTTTCCCATTTCAGCAGACACTTTGTTCCTCAGTTTGTCACTTAATTGTGGAAATCCTCACTAAAATCCTGATTGTGTAGGCTTAATGTTAATTAAGGGCAAGTTAAGCAGTAACCCAGAAAGATTATGCTTTAGCATGGCTTTCAATGGCTTGAATAAAGGGTAAATCCATTTGAATTCAATCAACTTTTTGACAGCATCCCTTTCGATTTAAATACAACTTCCCATACACGTTTGCCTATGGAAGAAGTGGTCAGAAAGGGAATTTTTGGACCTGAATGCCAAAACATTCAGGAGATGAAGGTGCTCAAAGTTTAACCATTTTACCAACATACCATGAGACATCCATGTTTCATCACTGGAAAAGATAAACAGTTTAGTTTGATATCAAATAAAAGTTTACAAACAAGGTGTCACGAGTTACAAAGCCAGAACCCAGAAGCAGACCAGGACAAGGTACGTTGAAACGAAGGTGAGTGTTTATTTACAAATTCAAGAGTGATGCTGAATAATCCAGGAACAGAGCGGGCGGCGTGGATGAGTTGTTGAGGGTGCAGTTGTTGGTCCAATGATGGCTCGGCAGCCGCCGACCATCAGGCAGAGGTAGGGTGAAGGTTCCGGACGAGTGACTGCAGATGGAACAAAACGGAGGTAAGTAAACAACAAACCAACAAGGTGCAAAACAACAAAACTAACGCTAGACGCTCTAAGACTGATACTCTGATAAACCTACTGTTCATGGCTAACGATCCGGCAGGGAATGGATGTTAGGCCAGAGCCTAAGAAGGGTGATGATCAGGACCAGGTGTGCAGATTGCTGATGGGATGCAGGTGCGGAAATCAAGAGAGCTCCCCGGAGCGTTTCCAGAACCCTCGGGAAACTGGAGATCCCGAGCAGAAAAACTAGTCCACAGACAGGACCCGACTCAGACTGCCGGGATCGTTACAGTACCCCCTCCGACGAACGCCACCGGGCGGACTCCCGGAGCGCCAGGATGGAGGCGGTAGAAGTCACGGATGAGGTCAGCATCTAGGATCTGTCGCCGCGGAATCCAACTCCTCTCTTCAGGACCATACCCCTCCCAGTCCACGAGATACTGGAAACCCCGGCCCCGCCGTCTGGAATCCATGATGCGTCGCACCGTGTAGGCAGGACCACCTCCGATCATCCGAGGAGGAGGAGGAGGAGGCGGAGGAGGCAACAGAGGACTGAGGAGAACAGGCTTGAGGCAGGAGACATGAAAGGTGGGATGGACTCTGAGCGTCCTCGGGAGTTTGAGTCGAACTGCCACCGGATTGATCACCTTCTCCACCACAAACGGACCAATGAACTTCGGTAACAACTTCCTAGACTCAGTCCGTAAAGGAAGATCCCGTGTGGCCAACCAGACCCTATCTCCGATGGTGTAGGTGGGAGCGGGGATCCGGCGACGATTCGCCTGGAGCTGATACCGGTCCGAAACTCTAAGGAGTGCCTTTCTGGCCCGATGCCAGGTCCGGTGGCAACGACGAATATGGGCCTGAACAGAAGGCACTGAGAGCTCCTTCTCCTGAGAAGGGAACAAGGGAGGTTGGTAGCCATACAGGCACTGGAAGGGAGACATCCCAGTGGCAGATGTAGGGAGAGTATTGTGGGCATACTCAACCCAAGGCAACTGAGAGACCCAGGAGGTGGGGTTGGAAGAGGCCAGGCAGCGTAGCGTGGATTCCATCTTCTGGTTGGCTCTCTCCGCCTGACCATTAGATTGGGGGTGAAAACCAGATGTGAGACTGACTGTAGCTCCAATGGCCAAACAGAAGGACTTCCAGACAGCAGAGGTAAACTGAGGGCCACGGTCGGAAACGATATCACTGGGCAACCCGTGGACCCTGAAAACCTCCCTAACCAGGATCTCGGACGTCTCCGAGGCAGAGGGAAGCTTGGCAATTGGCACAAAGTGGGCGAACTTGCTGAATCTGTCCACGATAGTCAGAACGACCGTGTTCCCCTCAGAAGCGGGCAACCCAGTGACAAAGTCCAGGGCCAGATGCGACCATGGTCGCCGGGGAATAGGAAGGGGGTGAAGTAGTCCAGAGCTGGGCCGATTGGTACCCTTATTCTGCGCACACACTGGACAGGCAGCAACATAACCCCGAGTATCCTCGGCCATGGCAGGCCACCAAAAACGTCTGCGAAGAAACGCCATCGTCCGAGCCACGCCAGGGTGACAAGCCATCTTGCTGGCGTGGGACCATTTGAGGACCGCAGGAGACGAACCGACTCAGGCACAAACAACCGACCGGGTGGACTGTTACCGGACCGGGCTGCGTCCGAAGAGCCGCCATCACCTCCTCCTCAATCTTCCACCTAACAGCTCCCACGACGCAGTTCCGGGGGAGAATTGTCTCGGTCTTGGACCCACCCTCCTCCGTCTTGGAGAACATCCGAGACAAGGCGTCGCCTTGCCGTTCTTAGATCCAGGTCGGAACGTCAGGGAAAAATTGAATCGTCCGAAAAACAACGACCACCTGGCCTGACGGGAGTTGAGACGTCTAGCCGATTGCACGTAAGCAAGATTCTTGTGGTCAGTCCAGACAATAAACGGTTGCTCCGCCCCTCCAACCAGTGGCGCCACTCCTCCAAGGCAAGTTTCACCGCGAGAAGCTCCCGGTTACCCACATCGTAATTCCTCTCCGCAGGCGAAAGGCGACGAGTAGTAGGCGCAGGGATGGAGTTTACTGTCCGTGGAGCATCGCTGCGACAGGATGGCGCCAACTCCCACATCAGGACGCGGTCCACTTCAACGACGAACTGACGGGCCGTGTCCGGTTGAGAGAGAATCGGTGCGTTGGTGAATCGCCTCTTCAAATCCAGAAACGCTCGATCCGCCTCCGGATTCCACTTGAAGCTCCTGATACTGGAAGTCAAGGCAGTTAACGGAGCGGCCACACGGCTGTAATCCCGGATGAATCTGCGGTAGAAATTCGCAAACCCCAAAAATCTCTGGAGCTGCAATCTCGCATCGGGCTGGGCCCATTCCAGAACCGCTCTAACCTTCTCCTGGTCCATCCTAATCTCTCCCCTGGAGATGATGTACCCGAGAAAGGATGTCGTGTGGGCGTGAAACTTCGCACTTCTCGGCCTTCACGAACAGGCGATTCTCCAACAATCGCTGCAGAACCTGCCTGACATGCTGGACGTGGTCGGAAGGTTCCTTCGAGAAGATCAGAATGTCATCCAGGTAAACAAACACAAAGAGACCGATCATATCTCTCAGGACGCCGTTCACCATACTCTGGAATACCGCTGGAGCATTGGTCAGTCCAAACGGCATCACCTGATACTCGAGTGACCCATCGGGTGTATTGAAACCCGTCAACCACTCGTCTCCCTCTCTGATCCGGACCATGTGATACGCATTGCGTAGGTCTAGCTTGGTGAACACCGTAGCACCCTGTAAGGAGTCGAAGGCAGAACTCATCAAGGGCAGGGGATACTTGTTCTTGACCGTGATGTCATTCAACCCCCGATAATCAATACACGGTCGAAGAGAGCCATCCTTCTTACCCACAAAGAAGAATCCTGCCCCCAGGGGTGATGACGAGGGACGAACGAGACCAGCAGCTAGGGACTCCTTGATGTAGGTCTCCAAAGCCTCACGTTCAGGTCGGGAGATACTGTATAACCTTCCCTTGGGGTAGACAGCTCCAGGGAACAGGTTGATGGCACAATCATATGGTCGGTGGGGAGGGAGTGACAGAGCCTTCTGCTTACTGAACACTTCCCCAAATCGTGATATGTCTCGGGAACCAGGGACAAATCTGGGGGTTTAGCCTCAATCACCTGACTGGGAACCGAATGGGGACAGGCAGTCTTGAGACAGTTAGCATGACAATCAAGGCTCCAACTCGTTACCTTGCCCGTCACCCAATCGAACGTGGGATTGTGTTCCTTCAGCCAGGGGTATCCAAGGACCAGAGGAACATGGGAAGACGGCAGAATGAAGAATGAAATCATCTCCGAATGATTCCCCGACAACAGCATCTTAACCGGTTCAGTCCTCATCGTGATACGTGCCAGACTACTGCCGTTCAGAGTGGTCGCTTCAATGGCTTCCGGCAATTGCTCCTTGGAAAGCCCCAGCTGTTCCACCAACTCGGCATCAAGAAAGCTCCCATCGGCACCTGAATCGATAAAAGCGTTAATCGCTAAGCTCTGATTCCTGTTCACAAGGGTAGCCGGGAAACGGGGTCTGACAGAGGTACTGAGAGGTTGAAACTGGCTCGCTAAAAGTCCTCCCAACTTTAGCGAGCCGGGCAGTTTGACGACCGCCGGGAACAAGTGGAGATGTAATGTCCCGAGCTACCACAGTAGAGGCAGCAGTTGGTCTTACGTCTATGTTGACGCTCCTCCTTGGTTAACCCGTGCCGCCCCACTTGCATGGGTTCAGAATCGGGAGAGATGACCTCTCCACTAATCCTTTGTGGTGGAGAATGATCGACGTGTTCTGGTCCACCACCCGACCCGACTGGGAACTGAGAAGCTGATCGATTGGACGGACCCCATTGCTTCTCCCTCCTTCGCTCTCGGACTCGATTATCCACCCGAATAGACAAGGCTACCAAGCTGTCCAGGTCACAAGGCTCGGATAGGAGATCAACTCATCCTTGAGCTGCTCCGACAGACCCTGGTAAAAGGCCGCTTGCAGAGACTCCTCATTCCACCCACTCTCCACAGCCAACGTCTTGAACTCGATCACGAAGTCGGCCACGCTGCGAGTTCCTTGGCGAAGCGAAAACAGGCGCCTAGCTGCGTCCCTCCCTCGGACGGAATGGTCGAAGAGCTTCCTCATCTCGGCCGTGAACCCCTGGTATGAAGCCATGCAGGGGTCTTGTCGTTCCCAAACGGCTGAAGCCCACTCCAGCGCTCGACCACGCAGCAACTCAATCACAAAGGCTATCCTAGCCTTGTCTGTGGCATAAGAGTAGGGCTGTAGATCGAACACTAACCCACACTGCATAAGGAAAGAACGGCATCTTCCCAGCTCCCCCTCATATTTATCCGGCGCCGGAACCTTGGGCTCACGGAAGGACACCGCTCCAGACGCGGCAGGCGAGATGGGTGAAACCGGTAGTGGATCCTCCACCGGAAACTTGCGCTGGTTCTGGACCTCCGTCAGACCGGTAGAAAGGTTCCGAACTGCCAACGCGATCTCCTGTAGCTCCGTGCTATGATGGCCCAACATCTTCTCCTGATGGGTAATGGCATGGCGAACAGAGTCCAGGTCCGCTGGGTTCATTACTGGCCGGATCGTTCTGTCACGAGTTACAAAGCCAGAACCCAGAAGCAGACCAGGACAAGGTACGTTGAAACGAAGGTGAGTGTTTATTTACAAATTCAAGAGTGATGCTGAATAATCCAGGAACAGAGCGGGCGGCGTGGATGAGTTGTTGAGGGTGCAGTTGTTGGTCCAATGATGGCTCGGCAGCCGCCGACCATCAGGCAGAGGTAGGGTGAAGGTTCCGGACGAGTGACTGCAGATGGAACAAAACGGAGGTAAGTAAACAACAAACCAACAAGGTGCAAAACAACAAAACTAACGCTAGACGCTCTAAGACTGATACTCGGATAAACCTACTGTTCATGGCTAACGATCCGGCAGGGAATGGATGTTAGGCCAGAGCCTAAGAAGGGTGATGATCAGGACCAGGTGTGCAGATTGCTGATGGGATGCAGGTGCGGAAATCAAGAGAGCTCCCCGGAGCGTTCCAGAACCCTCGGGAAACTGGAGATCCCGAGCAGAAAAACTAGTCCACAGACAGGACCCGACTCAGACTGCCGGGATCGTTACACAAGGTTGTCAAACTATTTTATAATTTCTTGAATTATTGATACTTTTTTAATAAAAGGTATTACTTTTTTTTAATGTTAAAGCTACAATATGTAACTTTTTGGGCCACCGATCAAATTCACATAGAAATGTGAGTTCTAGATATGTCATTCTCATTGAAAGCGAGTCTAAGAAGCAGTAGATATGTTCTATGTGCGCTATTTCTATGCTTCCCGTTCTTACGTTTTGTTTTTGAGTCATTTACTTTCGGTTTTGTACAGCAACTTCAAACAGCTGAAAATATAATATTTTTGGTTATGGAAAATATATTTCATAGCGGTTTAGATGGGACAATGATTATCTACACTATATTTGCTTGTTTTGTCACATAAACTGAAATAGGCGAACTATTAGAATTTTAGCAACCAGGAAATGGCATAGTGCATCTTTAACGTCAATATTCGCATATGTTGTAGCTTAGACCCTACTTTACTTCATATGAGGTTTTTGTGTTGTGCCCGCCATTGGTTGAGACACAACATGCTCTTGAATACAGGGTGGGTGTCATTTTAATCATAGAAATATAATTCATAGAATGGACCGCTGCAATTTAGCTGGTACACCATTGGACCTCCAACCATCTTTGTGGTACCATTTGAAAGTAGACATTTTTATTTTATTCCCATTTAAGTACATTTATCAGCCAAAACATGACACATACCCTGTATTCAAGAGCATGTTGTGTCTCAACGATTGGCGGGTACAACGCTAAAACCTCAGATGATGTAGAATAGGGTCTAAGCTACAACATACGTGAATCTGAGGAGAAAAAAATCGGAGTTTGCGCGTTTTCAAATAATTGACATTTAAGGTTTACATTTTGTATCTTAATAAAAAAATATTCAAGAAATTATACAAATAGTTTGACAACCCTGTTTTGTAAGCTTTTAAATTATATAAATCTCAACCGTTCATCTTTTCCAGTGAGGAAGACATGGATGTCTCATGGTATGGTGGGGTATGCAAAATAGGTTAACTTTGGTTTCTGTCAAAAAGTGATTGAATTCAAATGGATTTACCCAAAAGTTCAAATTAGGAATTACAACTGTGGATAGGCCTGTGGGATACCTGACTCTTATACTGTGTTGTTGAATCCATCCAGTTGGCTCTTATCCTCAGGAAATACTGATAAGAAGGACCAAAATGCCTACAGCTTAAAGTTTTGGTGTCGTTTCTATGCAGAGTGACTCGTCTGCTGTGAGAATTCGGAAGCAAAATGCGAAGATTAGCCCCGAGCCAACTGTTCCAGACCCAGGCCCTGACACCAGTCCTGTCTTTGGGGTAACCCTTGAGAGGCTGAGAGAAGATGGACAGCTTGTTTGTGGAGTGCCCCACATGCTGCGACACATGGTGGATTTCCTGGACAGAAATGGTAAGGTATCATACTGCTAACACACACACACACACACACACACACACACACACACACACACACACACACACACACACATACACATACACACACACACACACACACACACATACAGTGGGGAGAACAAGTATTTGATACACTGCCGATTTTGCAGGTTTTCCCACTTACAAAGCATGTAGAGGTCTGTAATTTGTATCATAGGTACACTTCAACTGTGAGAGACGGAATCTAAATCCAGAAAATCACATTGTATGATTTTTTAAAGTAATTAATTTGCATTTTATTGCATGACATAAGTATTTGATCACCTACCAACCAGTAAGAATTCCGGCTCTCACAGACCTGTTAGTTTTTCTTTAAGAAGCCCTCCTGTTCTCCACTCATTACCTGTATTAACTGCACCTGTTTGCACTCGTTACCTGTATAAAAGACACCTGTCCACACACTCAATCAAACAGACTCCAACCTCTCCACAATGGCCAAGACCAGAGAGCTGTGTAAGGACATCAGGGAAAACATTGTAGACCTGCACAAGGCTGGGATGGGCTACAGGACAATAGGCAAGCAGCTTGGTGAGAAGGCAACAACTGTTGGCGCAATTATTAGAAAATGGAAGAAGTTCAAGATGACGGTCAATCACCCTCGGTCTGGGGCTCCATGCAAGATCTCACCTCGTGGGGCATCAATGATCATGAGGAAGGTGAGGGATCAGCCCAGAACTACACGGCAGGACCTGGTCAATGACCTGAAGAGAGCTGGGACCACAGTCTCAAAGAAAACCATTAGTAACACACTACGCCGTCATGGATTAAAATCCTGCAGCGCACGCAAGGTCCCCCTGCTCAAGCCAGCGCATGTCCAGGCCCGTCTGAAGTTTGCCAATGACCGTCTGGATGATCCAGAGGAGGAATGGGAGAAGGTAATGTGGTCTGATGAGACAAAAATATAGCTTTTTGGTCTAAACTCCACTCGCCGTGTTTGGAGGAAGAAGAATACTTAAAAATCATACAATGTGATTTTCTGGATTTTTGTTTTAGATTCCGTCTCTCACAGTTGAAGTGTACCTATGATAAAAATTACAGACCTCTACATGCTTTGTAAGTAGGAAAACCTGCAAAATCGGCAGTGTATCAAATACTTGTTCTCCCCACTGTACATACATACATACATACACACATACACACACATTACTTTGTTTACAGTCCATCCCCTGTCCTTACTGCAGGTGTGCAGCAGAGGGGTCTGTTCCGTCTGTCTGGCTCTGTGGTGAGGACCAGGCAGCTGAGGCTGAGATTGGACAGGGGAGAGAGGATGGATCTTGAGGTGGAGGGGGATGTCTCCACTGTGGCCTCCCTGCTCAAGCTCTTCTTCAGGGAGCTGCCCAGCCCCATCATACCAGAGCCTCAGCGCAAGGACCTGGTTCTCAGCCTCACAGGTATGGCAATTGACCCTTCGCTAGGGCCCTCCCCAGAATATGGGGCAACCACTCTCAGCGATCCAATAGAGCTCGCCAGCTTGTAGTCCTAAAAATGAAAATGTGTTAGCATTTTGTACCTCTGGTTCTTTCAGCCATTCCTATGGGTGAATTGAATGGGCAAAGAATGGGGTTTTGGGATAAACACTGAAAATAAGGTTAACACAACCTTAGGAGATTTTATACGTTTTGTTCTCTGAGATACTATCAGACAGTTAACATGAACTTGATGAATTATGAAGCCTTAATGTGCCTTATGTGCTTGTTTTGATTACAGAAATGCTTCAAAATTCACAAAAAGTGACGTTAGCTGATGAAGATGATCTCATAAAACAAAATGTATAAGATCTCCTAAGCCTGTGTTTACCACATACCTTATTTTCAGCATTTATCCATAGGCTTTGGCCAATGAGCCATTACATTTACATTTACGTCATTTAGCAGACGCTCTTATCCAGAGCGACTTACAAATAGGTGCACTCACCTAATAGCCAGTGGGATAACCACTTTACAATTTATTATTATTCTTTTTTCTAAAAAAATTTTTGTTGGGGTAAGGGGGGGTAGAAGGATTACTTTATCCTATGCTTTGGCGGAGTTAGCCTCCGTTAGTGCCTACAAAAAGACGGCATTACTATTGCTCTCTATGGATAGCAACTGTTGTCAAGTCCGACACCTCGGACAAGCTCACTTTTTAAAAGCATGGAAGCCATAGAGCCCCAGAGTGGAGGTGTCATAATACCCATAAAACCTAGCGGTCAAACAGGGAAATGGTTCCAATTGTTTTTCCACCATTCATTTTTCCTATAGGGTATTTTAGAAACACTTAAAATAAGGGCTGTGTTTCGTGTAGGCTTACCCTGGCGTGACGTTTTGATAACCATGTACATTTCTCTATCATACACAGATTTTATCACTCAGAGTTATCACCCGTATCTCATGCCATATACTGTATATGAAATCCAGGTCACAGTTTCCATATGATATGTGTGTTTCTGCTAACCTATAGTGGTGAGACCAGCACACACATGGGGAAAATCGCAGACTGTTAATCTATCACAGTCTAACCTTTAGTCCCCACAAACATGCTTCCCACCATTGTCTGCATATATTGCTTTATGATGTGGGTAAAATATCTCAGCAATATGCACCACTTGTTTACGTGTGGTTCAACCACTACTTTGAGTCTGAATATAAGTAATAATAAATACTTTTATGGGGTTTAATTGGTATTTCCAAAGATTAAGCCTAGATTTTCAACAGAATGATGCTATTGATGTTGATGCTATCAGGTATTGAATTTTGATGTGAAGTGTTGCTAATGTTCATGTCAAGATTTTCTTTATTTTCTCTAGAATGTAAGAATGAGGCAGAGTTGATCGCGGCTCTGAAAGAGAAACTCAGCAGCCTACCTGTCGACAACCACAGCATCCTGTCTTACCTCCTCCACTTCCTGTCAAGGGTGGCCTCTCACAGCCAATCAAATCACATGCCCGTGGAGAACCTGGCCACAGTCTTTGGACCCTGTATATTCCAGTGAGTCATTGCCAATTGCAACCCTATTCATCACATCATAGATCACCCCAGAGACATATTCAGGGCATAGAACTTGTGCAAACATTACAAGTGGGAAATGATCAGTCATAATAGCTAGTTGACTTAATAAAAGAGACTAAAACATTGTTCCACTGTATTCAATTGGTTAGTAACCTACACAACTGTAGTCCTAGTTCAGGTTAACATTAGTGTATAACAATTAAACATGACTGCCAGTTCCAATCCTCACAGTTCAAATCAAATCAAAGTTTATTGGTTGCGTACACAGTTTTTCAAATGCTTATCGCAGGTGCAGCAAAATGCTTATGTTTCTAGCTCCAACAGTGTAGCAATATCTAGCACTACAAAACAATACACACATAATCCAATAGTAAAAAAATAACAAGAAATTAAGACATATCAGAACAGTTGCACAATTAGGAGCTGGAAGGGGTGGAGGGGAGTTGACAGAGTTGAGGAAATGGGTGTGGAGTGGGGCGATAGAGCAGGACAGGCAGTGGCCGACAGAAGTTATTGTACAGCTGTAGTTCTCCAGTTTACAGAGCTCTGCCGTCTGTGTAAACAAACATGGCCCCAGAGATCTTACTGTCTTGTCCTGCCATGCCTCTGCCCTGACACAGTGGTAAGACGTATTTACAGTTGCGGACAAATGTATTGGCACCATTGCACTTTTCTGTAATAAATCCCTATTTCTTCTCAAATAAGTTGAATTTGAAAAATAGTTTTGGTCTTCACATGTTGTTTGTTATTGGATTGTCAACATTGCAGAACACATTACGTTTACAATTTTTTATGAAGAAAACATTTAATAATGTAATGGACAAAAATTATTGGCCCCCGAGCTAATTCTTGGTTAAACAGGCTTTGGCAAAGATAACTGCAAAAAAATGCTTATTGTAGCCATCAGCTTGCTGCACCTTTCTAATGTCAATTTGGCCCACTCTTCAGCTGCAAACTGCTCAAATTCTTTAATATTTGAGTGGTGCCTTCCACCAACTGCTGTTTTCAGATCTTGCCATAGGTTTATGATGGTATTCAGGTCTGGACTCATCGCTGGCCATTCCAGAACAGTCCAGTGTTTATTCTTGAACCATTCCTGAGTGAATGGCCCACAGTGCCAAACTGACAGTCACTCAATTAGCCATGGTCACAGATACCTTAAAAAAGAAAAGGTTGGGGCATGGGTCAGAAAACCAGTCAGTATCTGGTGCCTCATGCAGTACATGTACTTCGCATAGAGTTGATCAGGCTGTTGATTGTGGCCTGTGGAATTTTGTCCCACTCCTCTTCAATGGCTGTGCAAAGTTGCTTGATATTGGCGGGAACTGGAACACGCTGTCGTACACGTTGATCCAGAGGATCCCAAACATGCTCAATGGGTGACATGTCTGGTGAGTATGCAGACCTTGGAAGAACTGGGACATTTTCAGCTTCCAGGAATTGTGTACAGATCCTTGCGACATGGGGCCGTGCATTATCATGCTGAAACATGAGGTGATAGCGGTGGATGAATGGCACGACAATGGACTTCAGGATCTCATCAAGGTATCTCTGCATTAAAATTGCCATCAATAAAATGCAATTGTGTTCGTTGTCCGTAGCTAATGCCTGCCTTTACCATAACCCCAACGCCACCAAATGTGAGAGAAATGCGCTGTTTGTGCATATGGGATCTTTTATTTCAGCTCATGAAACATGGGACCAACACTTTACATGTTGCGTTTATATTTTTGTTCAGTGTAGTAATCATGGCCGAATACCGACCAGGCGTGCAGGGCATGTGCCCAGGGGCCCTGACCTTCAGGGGGCCCCCTTTGATTTTGTTAGTCACTCTCACTCAGATATCATTAACATGGCATAAATCTTGGCAAATGTGTAGAATTACAGGAAATTAGCTTTAAAACTGCACACATTTCTCTCCACCACATGGCAAAGTGGGTAGAATTGCATGAAATTTGCTGTAATTTGTATTATTAATTTTTTTGCACCATGGCAAAATGTGTAGAATTGCAGACAGTTGGCTTTAAAGCTGCAACATCTTCTCTACTCCCCATGGCAATGTGTAGAATTGCAAGAAATGTACTTTAAAACATTAGTTTTTTAGCTCCACCATCAAATGTTTTGCCTGCGAGGTGGGGGTGGGGGGGGGCAAATTTCACTTAGGGCCCCCAAAAGGCTAGGGCAGGCTCTGGTTTTCAGTATTGGTATTGCATAGAGAAGCAAATCTCATTTTACAATAATGGTGTGAATTATATAGTTGTAAATGGCATACAATCACTGTTAAAACTCAGTCTTGATTTCCTCTGATCAGCAGAGCATTTTACTGAACACATTTTCATTGACGTTTGGTCTTCCTCTCCCTGTACAGTGTTCCATCAGGGCCTAGGATGCTGGAAGAGCAGAATGTGTGTAATGCCCTGTTGCTCCACCTCCTTAGACATCAATCCGTTGTCTTTATCTGTCCCCCGGACCTTCCACACCCCCCTCCTAGCCAGGACACCCCGTCACCACCCCCACCCCTCGCAGCCCTGTCCCATTTTGAGGTGAGACATTACAGTGATTTGTACTGTACATCTCTCCTTGGCATCTGAGGATAGGCTTACAGAGGTTCATAATGTCCTGAGTTTTCGCTAAATTAACAATAGCCCTGACCCTGACCTTAACCCTTCAAATGCTGTTATCTTTAAGAAATGACAGGATATCCTGCTTCCCCTGACCCCTGTGAAGACAGGTGAGGGGTTTCATGACGCATCATCCCACCCCAGTGAACTCCATTTACTTTGCAACAACAGATAATATCATACAGTATTATGGCATATTTCCACCTAAGACTTACCCAAGTGTTTTACCATAAAGGCTCAGACTTTTGTGTTTCCACCTCCACGGCCCGGCTCCAGTGTCTCACAGGGCCGTGGCCTCAGTGGACCTGCTCTGACTTAGGGCCAAGGCCAAGCCACTGGTACTTTTCAGCTGGCATATACATAACAATGGCTAAGCAACTCACAAAGCAACTGTCTTGATAATGCAGAGGTTGTTGATTCTGCTCGCCCCAAGTCTTTAGTGTCACATCCTGATGGAAACAATAACACTAGAGCTGACATTAACATAAACACTGGCGACACACTGGTGTGGGGTAAGTCTTGGTTGGAAATTCCCCATATACTGTAACATGTCTTTGATGGTTATACAGAACAAACCAAACATCTCCAATATTATGTTTGATAGCATAGTAATCAAGCATCTTATAGTGCTGTGTCATGTACGGTAAGAGGACATTTCAGGGAGTAATGTGTCTTTATTGTCCCGGCTGCAGGAGAGACTGGGGGGTCCTCCCAGCACCTCTCGGTCAGAGGAGAGTAACAGTGTAGGAAGGTTTGACGGAGACAGCACCACGTCAGAGACAGGAGGTCTTACGGCCAACACACCCAGAAAGGCATGGACGCCATCCAACCTGAACAGGTACAGTCCCCTGCCTAGTATCACCTGGAAGTCTCTGAAAGAGCCCATATGAGAGCCATTAAAGAGATGGAATAATATGAAAGTGTAAAGCAACAAAAGTGGTTATAAACTCAGCAAAAAAAGAAACGTCCTCTCACTGTCAACTGCGTTTATTTTCAGCAAACTTAACATGTGTAAATATTTGTATGAACATAACAAGATACAACAACTGAGACATAAACTGAACAAGTTCCACAGACATGTGACTAACAGAAATGGAATAATGTGTCCCTGTACAAAGGGGGGGTCAAAATCAAAAGTAACAGTCAGTATCTGGTGTGGCCACCAGCTGCATTAAGTACTGCAGTGCATCTCCTCCTCATGGACTGCACCAGATTTGCCAGTTCTTGCTGTGAGATGTTACCCACATTTACATTTACGTCATTTAGCAGACGCTCTTATCCAGAGCGACTTACAAATTGGTGCATTCACCTTATAGCCAGTGGGATAACCACTTTACAATATGTTTTTTTTTTTTTTTCTTTCTTTGGGGTGGGGTAAGGGTTATCCCACTGGCTAATCATTAAAGTAAGAAGGATTACTTTATCCTATCCCAGGTATTCCTTAAAGAGGTGGGGTTTCAAGTGTCTCCGGAAGGTGGTGAGTGACTCCGCTGTCCTGGCGTTGTGAGGGAGCTTGTTCCACCATTGGGGTGCCAGAGCAGCGAACAGTTTTGACTGGGCTGAGCGGGAACTGTGCTTCCGCAGAGGTAGGGGGGCCAGCAGGCCAAAGGTGGATGAACGCAATGCCCTCGTTTGGGTGTAGGGACTGATCAGAGCCTGAAGGTACGGAGGTGCCGTTCCCCTCACAGCTCCGGTTTGTCAAGATCGGTGTGGAAGAACTTGACTGGCCTGCACAGAGCCCTGACCTCAACCCCATCGAACACCTTTGGGATGAACTGGAACGCCGACTGCGAGCCAGGCCTAATCGCCCAACATCAGTGCCCGACCTCACTAATGCTCTTGTGGATGAATGGAAGCAAGTCCCCGTAGCAATCTTCCAACATCTAATGGAAAACCTTCCCATAAGAGTGGAGGCTGTTATAGCAGCAAAGGGGGGACCAACTCAGTTTTAATGCCCATGATTTTCGAATGAGATGTTCGACGAGCAGGTGTCCACATACTGTTGGTCATGTAGTGTATATCATCAATAATACTATTTATGTATGCCTATATAGCATTTGCAAAGTCATCAACAGCTATTGTTTCAATTCAACCCAGGGTTCAAATAAAAATAGACAATACATATAGGCCTAGGGTTTCAAGACTTTGTAAATACAACCCATATTTATTTGTACTTTAACTATTTGCACATTGTTACAACACTGTATATAGACATATTATGACATTTGAAATGTCTTTATTCTTTTGGAACTTCTGAGTGTAATGTTTACTGTTTATTTATTGTTTATTTCACTTTTGTTTACTATCTACTTCACTTGCTTTGACAATGTTAACATACGTTTCCCATGCCAATAAAGCCCTTAAATTGAAATTGAGAGAGAGAGTGAGAGTAAGAGTGAGAGTGAGAGAGAGCGCAGACTGTAGTTTCAGAATTCCCCTCCTACATTAATAGGACAGCAAAAGGCGTAACGCTCGCTCACCATAACAAATACGTAGTTTTATTAGACAAGTTTAAAAGGCAAGTTTTCAGATTTATGGTGAGCTAGCGTTGCACCTTTCCCTGTCCAATGATGTCTACACATTTTTAGGTTGCACCTCTACTCACGTTGGTTGAGCACCTTCTACTTCTTTCCTCCTACATTAATAAAAATAGTCTCTGCCTCACTATTGGAAAGTGTAGAAAAGTGGAAAATTACTAATTAGTTCCCATGAAAAATCTACATAATACAGCCATCTGTTTCAAAGTAAGGTTTCCTCACCGAACTGAAGAGGCCTTTTGCCTTAGCAAGTGTAAACATCTATTTCTTTCCCCATGGCTCTGCATGTGACTCCTAGGTTATTATTAGCTATGAGCGATTTTGTGCATGTGTGCGTGCGTGAGAGTGGTGTAAGAGCTAGTAGGAAAGAGAGTGAGACCCTTGCTGTGTGTTTGTGCGTGTATGAGAGAGAAGAAGTAGTCTCAGTTTCTCTCTCTCTCTCACTCCCTCTGTCTCTCACTTCCCCCCCTCTCTCTCTCACTCCCCTCTCTCGCTCTCTCTCTCAATCCCTCTCTCTCACTCCCCCTGTCTCTCACTCCCCATCTCTATCTCTCTCTCTCCCCTCTCTCGCTCTCTCTCTCAATCCCTCTGTCTCGCTCTCTCTCACTCCGTCTCTCGCTCGCTCTCTCTCTCTCTCTCACCTCTCTCACCCCCCCCTCTCTCTCTCTCTCTCAAATCAAATCAAAGCAAGCTGGTATGTACAATTCAATGTACTAAACCAGCGAAGGTTCACTGATGGCTCACCTCTCAACTTTTGCCAATGTCTGAAAGTATTTACTGAAATCATGTTAGACTCACAGTTCTGTTCTGAAAAGTACTATCCATATATTTTGTTTATTCCCAGTCATCAAGGATATTTGATATATTCCTTAAATCAAATCAAATGTATTTGTCACATGCTTCTTAACTACAGGTGTAGACTAACAGTGACATGGTTACTTACGGCCCTTCCCAACAATGCAGAGAGAAAGAAAGAGAAATAATAGAAAAATTATAACACAAGGAATAAATACACAATGAGTAACGATAACTTGGCTGTATACAGTTGAAGTCGGAAGTTTACATACACTTATGTTGGAATCATTAAAACTCGTTTTTCAACCACTCCACAAACTTCTTGTTAACAAACTATAGTTTTGTCAAGTCGGTTAGGACATCTACTTTGTGCATGACACAAGTAAGTTTTCCAACAATTGTTTACAGACAGATTATTTCACTTATAGATCACTGTATCACAATTCCAGTGGGTCAGAAGTTTATATACACTAAGTTGAGTGTGCCTTTAAACAGCTAATTGACATCATTTGAGTAAATTGGAGATGTACCTGTGGATGTTTTTCAAGTCCTACCTTCAAACTCAGTGCCTCTTTGCTTGACATCATGGGAAAATCAAAATAAATCAGCCAAGACCTCCACAAGTCTGGTTCATCCTTGGGAGCAATTTCCAAATGCCTGAAGGTACCACGTTCATCTGTACAAACAAGAGTACGCAAGTATAAACACCATTGGACCACGCAGCCATCATACCGCTCAGGAAGGAGACGCGTTCAGTCTCCTAGAGATGAACATACTTTGGTGCGAAAAGTGCAAATCAATCCCAGTACAACAGCAAAGGACCTTGTGACGATGCTGGAGGAAACAGGTACAAAAGTATAATAATAATATGCCATTTAGCAGACGCTTTTATCCAAAGCGACTTACAGTCGTGCGTGCATACATTTTTGTGTATGGGTGGTCCCGGGGATCGAACCCACTACCTTGACGTTACAAGCGCCGTGCTCTAACAGCTGAGCTACAGAGGACCACCAAGTATCTATATCCACAGTAAAACAAGTCCTATATCGACATAACCTGAAAGGCCGCTCAGCAAGGAAGAAGCCACTGCTCCAAAACCGCCATAAAAAAGCCATCGTATTTTTTGGAGAAATGTCCTCTGGTCTGATGAAACAAAAATAGAACTGTTTGGCCATAATGACCATCGTTATGTTTGGAGGAAAAAGGGAAAGTCTTGCAAGCCAAAGAACACCATCCCAACCGTGAAGCACGGGGGTGGCAGCATCATGCTGTGGGGGTGCTTTGCTACAGGAGGGACTGGTGCACTTAACAAAATAGATGGCATCATGAGGAAGGAAAATTATGTGGATATATTGAAGCAACATCTCAAGACATCAGTCAGGAAGTTAAAGCTTGGTCGCAAATGGGTCTTCCAAATGGACCCCAAGCATACTTCCAAAGTTGTGGCAAAATGGCTTAAGGACAACAAAGTCAAGGTATTGGAGTGGCCATCACAAAGCCCTGACCTCAATCCTATAGAAAATGTTTGGGCAGAATTGAAAAAGCGTGTGCGAGCAAGGAGGCCTACAAACCTGACTCAGTTACACCAGCTCTGTCAGGAGGAATGGGCCAAAAAACACCCAACTTATTGTGGGAAGCTTGTGGAAGGCTACCCAAAACGTTTGACCCGAGTTAAACAATTTAAAGGCAATGCTACCAAATACTAATTGAGTGTATGTAAACTTCTGACCCACTGGGAATGTGATGAAAGAAGTAAAAGCTGAAATAAATCATTCTCTCTACTATTATTCTGACATTTCACAATCTTAAAATAAAGTGGTGATCCTAACTGACCTAAGACAGGGAATTTTTACTAGGATTAAATGTCAGGAATTGTGAAAAACTGAGTTTAAATGTATTTGGCTAAGGTGTATGTAAACTTCCGACTTCAACTGTACACGGGGTACCATTAGCGGGTCTATGTGCAGGGGTATGAGGTAACTGAGGTACTGTACATAAAAATCTAAATAGTGAAACATTATCCTTTTTAGATAAAACTATACTAAATATATTCACGTCACCAAATAATTGATTAAAAAACACTGTTTTGCAATGAAGGTCTACAGTAGCCTCAACAGCACTCTCTGGGGTAGCACCAACCTAGGAGGCTCATGGTTCTCACCCCCTTCCAATGACTTACACAGTAATTATGACAACTTCTGGAGGACACCCTCCAACCTATCAGAGCTCTTGCAGCATGAACTGACATGTTGTCCAACCAATCAAAGGATGAGAGAATTAATCTAATACTGAAAGCATAAACTACAGCTAGCTAGCATTGCAGTGTACAATGGATTAAAGTGAGCGTAAAGAAATCAATCTTTACCTTTTTTTGTTGAGTGCTCCAACTCCTTTTTACCTCAAATTACTCCTTTTGGAAATGTTTCTTGGTAAGCCATTCTCACAATAGTTGAACAGTTTTGAACAAATTAATTACTTCAAAAATTAGAGAGAGAGATTTCATTTTTTCACTTTCACGTAACGTTACTTAGCTAGTGAATGCAGCTAGCTAGTTTAGCCTACTCAAACACCCGGCTCAAACAGCTAGCTGGCTATGGCTATCCAACACTGGAACTCAAGGTAAGCTTTTGGTTTTATTAATCTGTTGCCACCGGAGCCCGCTGGTGTAACTGTTAAACTGCTTGCTGTACACTGTACTGCATGATTGTAGTGGGTTTACTAATGCGTTAGTTCTAGTAGCTATGTTGTCATGGTGACAATGATGTAGGCTGTGTGAAGCAGTT
The DNA here is from genome assembly GCF_020615455.1 of Coregonus clupeaformis. Classification (NCBI taxonomy): domain Eukaryota; kingdom Metazoa; phylum Chordata; class Actinopteri; order Salmoniformes; family Salmonidae; genus Coregonus; species Coregonus clupeaformis. Next base: position 20,796,648 of record NC_059228.1, read on the forward strand.
AGCGGTTATGGTATGAAGGTTTGGCTTGGAAAGTTTTTGTTGCCTGGTCACAGCTGTTGTGTTGTGCACTGAAGTCCACAAGCGAAGGGAAAAGGTGAGAGGAGGATAGCACGTAGACGCGAGAAGGAATTATACAATGAGCAAAGTGATCATGCTGTTTGTATGTGGCTGCTATGAAAGTGAACTGTGTTTGTTATGACTTTTACTTCCTCTAGATAGTCAAGTTTGATCGTCTTCTCGTCACCCCTGATCATTCTGCCAGTTCTGTTGAAAGACTTTTCTTAAATGGAAGTAAATTGAACGAAACTGGGATAAACATATCTGAATTTGTCCAATAGAAACTTTAGTTTGCAACTGTTTGGACTAATGATTACACCCTAGATGTCTGTCACCTTGATTACTCAAGTTTGTCTCTCGACCTGTGCACCTACAGTGCATTCGGAAAGTATTCAAACCCCTTCACTTTTTCCACATTTTGTTACGTTACAGCCTTATTCTCAAATGGATCAAATAAATGTTTTCCCTCATCAATCTACACACAATACCCCATAATGAAAATGCGAAAAAACAGGTTTTTAGAAATGTTTGCAAATGCATTAAAAATAAAAAACAGAAATAACTTACTTATATAAGTATTCAGACCCTTTGCTATGCGACTCGAAATTGAGCTCAGATGCATCCTGTTTCCATTGATCATCCTTGAGATGTTTCTACAACTTGATTGGAGTCCACCTGTGGTAAATTCAATTGATTGGACATGATTTGGAAAGGCACACACCTGTCTATATAAGGACCCACAGTTGACAGTGCATGTCAGATCAAAAACCAAGCCATGAGGTCGAAGGAATTGTCCGTAGAACTCAGAGATAGGATTGTGTCGAGACACAGATCTGGGGAAGGGTACCAAAACAATTCTGCATCATTGAAGGTCCCCAAGAACACAGTGGCCTCCATCATTCTTAAATGGAAGAATTTGGAACCACCAAGACTCTTCCTAGAGCTGGCTGCCCGGCCAAACTGAGCAATCGGAGGAGAAGGGCCTTGGTCAGGGAGGTGACCAAGAACCCGATGGTCACTCTGACAGAGTGCTGGAGTTCCTCTGTGGAGATGGGAGAACCTTCCAGAAGGACAACCATCTCTGCAGCACTCCACCAATCAGGCCTTTATGGTAGAGTGGCCAGACGGAAGCCACTCCTCTGTAAAAGGCACATGACAGCCCGCTTGGAGTTTGCCAAAAGGCACCTAAAGGACTCTCAGACCATGAGAAACAAGATTCTCTAGTCTGATGAAATCAAGATGGCCTGAATGCCAAGCGTCACGTCTGGAGGAAACCTGGCACCATCCCTACGTTGAAGCATGGTGGTGGCAGCATTATGCTGTGAGGATGTTTTTCAGCGGCAGGGACTGGGAGACTAGTCAGGATCAAGGGAAAGATAAACGTAGCAAAGTACAGAGAGATCCTTGATGAAAACCTGCTCCAGAGCGCTCAGGACCTCAGACTGAGGCGATGCTTCACCTTCCAACAGGACAACAACCCTAAGAACACAGCCAAGACAATGCAGGAGTGGCTTCGGGACAAGTTTCTGAATGTCCTTGAGTGGCCCAGCCAGAGCCCGAACTTGAACCCGATCTAACATCTTTGGAGAGACCTGAAAAATAGCTGTGCAGTGACGCTCCCCATCCAACCTGACAGAGTTTGAGAGGATCTGCAGAGAAGAATGGGAGAAATACAGGTGTGCCAAGGTTGTAGCGTCATACCCAAGAATACTCAAGGCTGTAATCGCTGCCAAAGGTGCTTCAACAAAGTACTGAGTAAAGGGTCTGAATACTTATGTGAATGTGATATTTCAGTTCTTTATTTGTAATACATTTGCTAAAATAAAATAAAAATAGTTTTTTGCTTTGTCATTATGGGGTATAGTGGGTAGATTGATGAGGGGGAAAAAAAACGATTTAATCCATTTTGGAATAAGGCTGTAACGTAAAATGTGGAAAAAGTAAAGGGGTCTGAATACTTTCCGAATGCATTGTAAACATTCATAGGCTAGGTTGTAGCAACCTCATGATGGGTATAGGAAAATGTTTGTATCATGTAGTAGCCTAAACCTATCATTTTTACATTTAGCAGACGCTCTTATCCAGAGCGACTTACAGTTAGTGAGTGCATACATCATTTTTTATACCCCCCCATGGGAATCGAACCCATAACCCTGGCGTTGCAAACGCCATGCTCTACCAACTGAGCTACATCCCTGCCGGCCATTCCCTCCCCTACCCTGGACGACGCTGGGCCCAATTGTGCGCCGCCCCATGGGTCTCCCGGTCGCAGCCGGCTACGACAGAGCCTGGATTCGAACCAGGATCTCTAGTGGCACAGCTAGCACTGCGATGCAGTGCCTTAGACCACTGCGCCACTCGGGAGATGTTACATTCAGCTGGGTGAATGGAATATGAGTGACAGTCATCCAATATGCTGTAATAGAAATAAGGCCATGCTCATTAATAAAATAATTATCCTCCCTAATCTTAAACGGCACCGACCGCCACTGTTGCATGTAGGTGGGGATAAAGTGACTAGGCAACAGGATAGATAATAAACAGTAGCAGCTAATGTGATGAGTCAAAAGAGTTTAAAGGAAAAGGGGTGAATGGGAAGCTCTTGATTAACTATTTAACTAACTATTTAGCAGTCTTATGGCTCAGGGGTAGAAACTGTTCAGTGTCCTGTTGGTTCCAGACTTGGTGAATCGGTACCGCTTGCCATGTGGTAGCAGAGAGAACAGTCTATGACTTGGGTAGCTGGAGTCTTTGACAATTTTTAGGGCCTTCCTCTGACACCACCTGATATAGAGGTCCTGGATGGCAGGGAGCTCGGTCCCCAGTAATGTACTGGGCCGTATGCACTACCCTCTGTAGCGCCTTGCGGTCAGATGCCAAGCAGTTGCCATACCAAGTGGTGATGCAGCTAGTCAAGATGGTCTCAATGGTGCAGCTGTAGAACTTTTTGAGAAGCTGAGGGCCCATGCCAAATCTTTTCCGCCTTCTGAGGGGGAAGAGGCGTTGTTGTGCCTTCTTCACGACTGTGTTGGTGTGTGTGGACCATGATAATTCCTTAGTGATGTGGAAACCAAGGAACTTGAAGTTCTCGACCTGCTCCACTACAGCCCCGTCGAAGGGGATGGGGGTGTGCTCGGCCCTCCGTTTCCTGTAGTCCACGATCAACTCCTTTGTCTTGCTGACGTTGATAGAGAGGTTGTTGTCCTGGCACCACACTGCCAGGTCACTGACCTCCTACCTATAGGCTGTCTCATCGTCGTCGGCGATCAGGCTAACCGTTGTCGTGCCGTCAGCAAACTTAATGATGGTGTTGGAGTCATGCGCAGCCATGCAATCGTGGGTGAACAGGGAGTACAGGAGGGGACTAAGCACGCACCCGTGAGAGGCCCCTGTGTTAAGGGTTAGCTTGGCGGATATGTTGTTGCCTACCCTCACTACCTGGGGGCGGCCCGTCAGGAAGTCCAGGATCCATTTGCAGAGGGAGGTGTTCAATCCCAGGGTCTTGAGCTTAGTGATGAGCTTGGAGGGCACTAAGGTGTTGAACGCTGAGCTATAGTCAATGAACAGCATTCTCACGTAGGTCTTCCTCTTGTCCGGGTTGGCGAGGGCAGTGTGGCGTGCAATAGAGATTGCGTCATCTGTGGATCTGTTGGTTGGTATGCGAATTGGAGTGGGTCCAGGGTTTCTGCGATGATGGTGTTGATGTAAGCAACGACCAGCCTTTCAAAGCATTTCATGGCTACAGATGTGAGTGCTATGGGGCAATAGTCATTTAGACAGGTTACCTTGGTATTCTTGGGTACAGGGACTATGGTGGTCTGCTTGAAACATGTAGGTATTACAGACATGGTCAGGGAGAGGTTGAAAATGTCAGTGAAGACACTTGCCAGCTGGTCAGGGCATGCTCTGAGTATGCGTCCTGGTCATCCGGCTGGCCCTGCGTCCTTGTGAATGTTAACCTGTTTAAAGGTTTTACTCACATCGTCTACGGAGAGCGAGATCGCACAGTCATCTGGAATAGCTGGTGCTCTCATTTATGTCTTTCTGGAAATGTAATAAGGTCAATTAAAGTTGTGTGTGTTTGGGAAATCATGTGAATCAGGGGGTAACTGGACCATACTAGAACTCCCAGTGTCAGCAATGGCCTCAATCCTTTGCCAGATAGCCTAGAGCAGGGGTAGGCAACTAGATTCAGCCGCGGGCCGATTTTTGTCGGAGTGGATGGTCGGAGGGCTGGAACATAATTATAATAATTTGTACACTGAAAATTGACCACAACTAAGCCAAAAAGAGATTGTATTTGAAAATAACAATAATTGTATACCTTGATTACATTGAGACATGATCACGTTTTTTATTTTATTCACGGGAATGCTTGGGAACAGATTTCCTAAATTAAACTAATTTTTAGCTGAAGTCCTGGTGATGTTAGTCTTTCTTTACCTAAAATCCCCCCCAAAAAATCACTCGCGGGCCGCCTGTTCCCGACCCCTGGTCTAGATGCTCACTTGACCACACATGGTAGGGGCAACACACTCTCTGTGGGTCAAAGAGTTCACACTCCTTGCGTGTGTGTGTGTTTGTGGTGTGTGTTTGGACATGGCCAGTGTGGGTAGCTGTCCATGTTCCCAGACCACTGCCACCTGCCACTGTCTCTGGGCTGGTTGGGGATCAGGTTGTCAAAGGACAATTTAGAGTCAGACAACACCGTCTGGATCTAGCTGGAATGACTCAGAGCTGGTGTTTGTGCTTGCTTGTTTGTGTGTGCGTCTTAGTTATTGGCAAATGAGAGTAGGAAACAGTAAAGTTGATATCACAGAGGATTTCACAGATGCCTCATTACACTGCTGAGAGGGGCTTTGTAAATAGATAAAACATGTGGCAAATAAGATATCAACATGAGATCCTTTATATTAAGGGCTGAGATTTGTTATAGAGCTGTGTGCTTTCGTTCCGAACATAGTCATTTGCATAATGATGTTTTGTCTAGATATGTGGACTCTTCCTCTTTTGCTGTTCAGTATGTAGTCTGAATCATATCTATCAAAGATCTTTAGGATAATCCCTCTACACAGACTAGATATTATTAAATCCCTCCTTTCCCTTGTTACATTGCATTGAGGGTGGTACTCAGCGGGGATTCTGACTGAGGGTCTGGGTAAGAGGCGGTGCTTTCTCTCTCTTTGACAGCCTCTGACCTACTTCCACCTGGGTTTCACAGCTTATAATGGTTTACCCTGAGCAGCATATCCAATTGCTAAGTGCGCTCTGAGGCGAGTGGGCCATCCTAAGTGTGTGCACAGGGGACTGTACACAGTATAGGGGTTGGTTGTCACACGTGGTCCTCTGTAGCTCAATTGGTAGAGCATGGCGCTTGTAATGCCAGGGTAGTGGGTTCAATCCCCGGGACCACCCATATGTAAAAATGTATGCACACATGACTGTAAGTCGCTTTGGCTAAATGGCATATTATATTATTATTATTATGGGGTTGGTTGTCACAGTGTTTGCTAGTAGCTTCTTCCTGTTGTAACAGGAAATTAAGCAATATAGTATACAGTCTTAGAAATAGCCTTTCTTTGATTTAACCATATTCCTGACAAAATTCAGCATTTTATGCCTTGATAATAACAGATGACATTTTGAGTAAATTTGTCTGTGTGTTTGCACATGCATGTGTGCTTGTGTGGTGTGACAGAAAAATAGGAAATGAAGGGAGCTCTTTATTCAGGATACATCACCATGAAGAGAATGACATTCATAATGATGCATTTCTGTATTGTAC